>NC_065527.1:36007630-36018065 GCF_006386435.1 Epinephelus moara | reverse complement strand
ATCAAAAGCTGGCAAAATACATTTATTTTATTTTATGGCCTTGACATTAACCTGTCATATTGTTGAGTTATCAAGGACACTTCCGCGTTTTTGTGTGTATACAGGAATGTTAAAGATATCATTGAGGAAAACGAGGTTGACGTGACGTGATTGAATCAGGGAATCCGTGAGTCCACCACGGGAGAGGACCCTAATTGACTTTACATTGGCATTGTTTTCGTGGTGGCAGCACGTAATTTCAACCCATTACGTGCTGCAACCACGGAATGCGGTGTTAAGAGGTCGTGGTCATTTCACGTATTTCTGTGAGATCAGGTTGCCTGCTGAGCATCCTCGGGGCAAAAATTAGCCACTGGCCCCTCTTTAACCCCCTTAACTTTCCCCCTCTGTCTGCACTGTGTAAAGTATTCCTATTTAAGGATTCACAATAATATCAGCACATTATCGGTATCAATAGACAGAGGCTTTAAAATGAAAATTTTTGCCGAAAGGACAGGCCAATAAGATCATGCTTTAATTATGCAACTTCTATTAGGTAAGATGATTGAATTTGAGTCGGCCTGGTGGTAGCACTGTCACCTCAAAACAAGAGGGTTCTGGGTTTGATCTGACAGTGGGCTGGGGCCCTTCTGTGCAGAGTTTGCATGTTCTTCGGCCTCCTCCCACACTCTAAAGACATGTAGGTTAGGTTAATTGGTGACTATAAATTGCCGGTAGGTGTGAATTTGAGTGTGAATGGTTGTCTATCTCTAAGTGTCAGCCCTGCGATAGTCTGGTGACCTGTCCAGGATGTACCTCTTGCCCAATTTTAGCTGGGATGGTTCCAGCTCCCCGCAAACCTGGTTAGGGTTAGGAGGCTGGAGGGTTAGGGATAAGCACGGACAATGAATGAATGAATGAAAGTTGAATTTGCCCTGATTGTGGCTATTGTCAGGATTGTCTTGGAGAGAACATCAACCAAGCATGTTAAAGTAGGAAACGTTTTACAGTTTTTTTTGCATGCTTCTTGTGTAACCTGTAAGATGAAGTAGTTTTCTTATTTTGCCTAATGAATGTGTACATTTTGATTTTGAAACGCAATGTGTTTTATGTTTGCATCTGCCAGTGGGCCAGCATGATAAAAAGTAGGCATGATAATATGGTAATCCCACTACAGGAGAGAATTAATGTTCTCTGCAATTCAGTGGAAAAAAATATATGTGTATACATAGGCATCAGTATTGGCAGTTGACTAAAATCAGATTAGGGATCAGATCCGATTCTGGCAAAAATCCAATACTGTGCATTCCTGTGCTGGAATATTACAGGTTTGTAAATTGATTAAAGAATATGCACCATGTTAGCACAGAATTTGCTGAAAAAAATGAAGGTCTTAAAACTAGATTTTGATATTCACCTTATTTTTCATGGAAACACGGAGGCAAAACAGAACGCAGCCAGCTTCCGTTTTTTTGTGCGACACTTCCAGTCCAGCACTCTTGACCACTGTGTAAATGGGAATCGCCTTGTTGTTTACCTTGCTGAGTTTAGCTATATATATATATATCACATTTTTCACATCACTGTATCACCGTTTAGACTAATCTGATGTTTGTAAAGTCTATAAACACAATGATTGAATAAACATTACTATTTCTATGTGCACGTTTAGTAATTAACATGGTTACTGTAGATTTGCTGGGCTAACCGATAGCTGTTTGCCGTTAGCCATTAGCGGTGTCTGTAATAACTCAATAAACGGTCCGTGAAAAAATATTTTTTCCCGCGGATGTCTTAGTTACAACATGATTGAGCTAATTCCCGCGGATGTCTTAGTTACAACATGATTGAGCTAACTGGAGTAGTTATGTCGTATCCGACAACTGGAGGCTTTTAACAGATGACGTCCTGATGTTAGCTTTGCTGCTGCTGTTAGCTGTCCCTGTCAGCTGCAGCCACTGATGCTTTCTAGACAACGTGATTTCCCAAAACTGAATAAATACCACACATAGCAACACAAAACTGCTTTGCTAGCTCACTCATGTTGTAACGGCTGGATGGTTGATGCATACATGCTGATTCGGGTGCTATCAGAGCCGATCCGCGCATCACTATGGCTTAATAATCAACTCAGTCAATAAAAACAACCCGTCCTGTGTTAGGAGTGTATGTCGCTGACAGAAAGAAAAGGAAAAAAAGATAGAAAAGCAGCGTACACCTCACATATTTATTTCTCACAGTTGCGCACACGTTTGGCTGGAATGCAGAAGCACCGTCTGTGTGTCTATGTGCCAAGGGTGCGAGCCGCAGCTGCAGCTGCTCAGGTGGAGAGGCTGTGTAGCCAGGTGTGTTTTTTCGCTGATTCGGTTCTGCAGGTTCTCTGCTGGTACACTGGAGACGGGGATCAAGCAGTTTGTCTCACTCGGGATAGATTGTGCTTTTTTGGTTCGTAGTTTTTGATTGACGTGCGATTTATTCGCGTTTAGAGGGAATAAATTTCCGTTATAATGGAAACGTGGGCACAATTATCTATATAAAATACACAGAATAACTAACTAACTAACTGATTGACTAACATAAACAACTGAAAATTGAAAAAAATTAGCTTGCATTGTTAGCTCCGGTAAGGGAAAGCATGAGGGAAAGCGGCTGACCGGAAGTCACGCACAAAAAAACAGAAGTTGATCACTATTTACTTCCGTGTTTGAAAATAAGGTGGATAGAAACCCCCTGTAACACTTATCACTCAAAGCTGAATATTGTGTATTTGATTTATAACATTTCTTTTATTATAGTTCTACTACTGTTACTTTCATCCGCTGTGCACCTAGTGCATGTCTATCCACCCTGGAAAATGGGTTCCTCTGAGTGGTCTGCGAAATCTTCCTTTTTGGTCTATTGTGTGTTTGGTTGCTTTTTGAGGGTCTACAGATACACAGTATCATACTGTATGTTATACAAATTGTGAAGTTTGCTAAGACAAATTTGTGATATTGGGCTGTATAACTGAACTTGACTTGACTTTAAAGGGCCTAAAGATCAGGTAATAAACCCGGACCCATCTAAAGGCCCTTATCATCCATTAGTTATACTTGCTTCTCCTTTTAACAGGGTAGCAGTGGGCTGAAGCCAATCCCAGCTGACATTGTGCTTTAGTAGTGCATATTTCTGTAATGTTACAATTAAATTACCACAATCAATTCCCAAACAGTGAACCTTGGGCTGTGGGGGCTTTGAGGGATTAGCACCAACAGCAATTACCAGTTTTTTTGCCATGTAAGTGCAAAAATGCAGATATTAATACTAGATTTGGCATGGACCTTCTTCAAGCAAGAACCTCGAGGTCACTTTATAAAAAAGGAACAACTTTAAGACTGTCAGCATGTTAGTTTTTACTGTTCTTTACCTGCTTTACCATAAAGTAATCCGGCTTTGTCTAGCAGTGCCACAGCATTAACAGTCTCTCTACACTGAATCTAATGAGTCAAATATTAACATTACCAGCAGGAGTGATGGACGAAACTACCTAAATAAAACCTTTAAAACTAGGGTTTTGTTAAATGGAGAGATGGGAGAACGTACCATACGCACAAATGCATAGAAAGTATTATTCCTGGTTCCATCAAGAGCAACAAAGAGATGCAGCTTTTCCAAAAAACCTATTTAATGCTGGATGGTTTAGAATTTAGAGGAGGTGTAAAAAATGAAACGACTCTCTCTCCCCCTCTCCTGTATAATGCTTACACAACAGCCTGTAATCCAACTCACAGCGTGATGGAGAGTGCAGTTATTAACCTTGACATTGCTTAGCATCGCTAGCATTAATCACATCACACAATGAGATACAGTCTCTGACTCTGTGATGTGGGCAGTAGATTGTTGATATGTACATTGAGAGCAGCAGCCAGTTCTCATGTTCTGGTTTTGGGGGTGGGGGGTCTTCCCATGAATTTGCTTAAGGGCAGTGATGTGTACTGAACACTGAGTGTGGATCTCTGAGGCTCTCACAGCCATTTTGGCACCAAATGTGCCAACAGGAAATGGGAAATAACTCAGAAATCTGTGATGGTCACAGACACAGAAGGACAAAGCCATGGGCTGAAATGTACCATACACCCTTCAGAAATGAAAGTGCTGCAATGCACTAATGATGTATCAGAGGCAAGTTGTGAAGACGAAAATCAACATGACAAAACAATAACAACACTTTAACTTTAAAAACAAATCATGAAATGTTCATTAGCCCAGAAAAAAAAACAACCCAATTAAACCTTTCTCTCTTTAATCAACAAAGCAAATTAAATAATCTTTTGTTATTGCTGCTTGCAGCAATGCTTCATAATTCATGAGACAATAAAAATACAAATTAGCATGAGGACAAAAGGATAATCTTAATTTACTGAAAGACATGTTTGGTCGACTGAGCAGGGGCTTTGTTGGCGAGTCCCTGGATGTGTCCGCTGAGCCCCTGGCGCGGCATGGTGGGGCACAGCAGGACAGGGTTATGAGATCCAGTGACTTTAACTCTTTTGCAACCACACAGGCTGTCTCTTTTTCGTTTTTCAGCTAAGACGTTCTGCGCAGACTTGTCCCTCACAGCTGATGCACCCAGTCACGTGAGGACGTACCTGTCTAACCACGTCCTGTAGCTTTAAGTGTTAAGGATGCTTGGTGTTACAGACAATGATTTATTAAGCACCTCCACACTTAACTGCTGTAGCAGGAGTCTTCGTTTTCTCAGGGTCCTGAAGGTGTAACACAAGAGGTCCCAACATCATAATGAAAGAGACCAGTGACAACTTGCTTAGTTAAAAAAGTTGGCTGAAGGCCATAGTTACAGTCATTGTGGTTGTAGAAGTCTTAAGAGTGAAGTCATTAGCCATCTATCATAGGGCATTCTTGAGGCTGTGATGAGCTGGTTTCCCTCTGAAATATATGCATCTAATGAGGACAAGGGTGATGGATGCTAACACACCACGCTGACAGCGCAGTGTAGGGCATGGATTGTGTTTTACAATTTGACGGAGTTTCTCTGTTGATCAGGGGGAGGGGGAGATAAGCTTAGCTCCCAAGATGCATTGGGGTCAGGGCACGTGCGAGGCCGCTGTTTGCTTTGTGGAATCTGAAGCAACCATCAGGAGAATCTCTTTTCCAGTCCGTCCTTTGTTCCCCTTATAAAACACCTTGAAGACCTGCTTCACCCACAGTTTAGTCTTTGCATGCATTTGGTCCATTTAGCCTACGTTCTCACCCAAGCAGTGCTCTCTGTATCACACAGAGTTGATTGGACATCCTCCCCCCTATGCCCAGACAAGCACACATTACCCTTCTTCCTTTCAGCACATGTGTATATGTCTAATTCAGACCCCATGCCTGAAAGTTACAACTACAGTTTTTTAAATCAAGTTTGCCTCCAAAGAATTCTTTCCACTCATTTTCTTGCCTCTCCTTAAACAAGGTAGCCATTCTCAGAGTCCCAGCTCTGTCCTCCATTAGTCCAGCCGGAGGTAGCTGGGTGTGGAGTAGTTGAACATAAGGAAGTCCAACTTGTAAAGCTGGTAGAGTTGGATCTGCTGCTGAGTGCTGATATTGCTAAAGAACTGGGCCGTCATGGCATCTGTGGTCCGAGTGGACTTGGCATAGCTAGGGAAATGCAAGGAGTCACCAACACCCACCAGCCGCAGCACATAGTTTGCATCCGCTTCCAGTGTGTCATATTTGCCTACCAGGTCATAGTGGATGTGACATGGATGACAAAGCTGGTAAACGGTCTGCCAGTGCTCGTTGAGTGGACCATCGCGCTGCGTGGCCGGGTCCACCAGGTACTCTGCAAACTCTTTGAATTTAACATCAGCACCACTGAGCAGGGCGTCCTGCGTGGCATTCTTGCGGTAGCGCCGGATGATGCGAGTGCCAAAGCGCTTATGGAAGGATGAGTTGTACTTGAGGGTAAACTTGTTGCGGTATGCAGAGACCAGCCTCTCAAAGGGCTCGCGAACAAAGAGGAACTTGAGGTAGTTCTTGAGGCGGTGGTTGATCTCAGTAATACTGTATTGATTCAGCGTCTTCAGGTTGGAGGGAATGTGGGCTTCATTGGAAGGGATTTCCATTGGGTCACTGTTTAAGAGAGGCATAAGGACAGTGAGGAACGAACGTAAAACAAACAATATGCATTCATGTCTTGGGTCATCACAAACGTTCAGTGTAATGAGGGCATTATTCTATGCTTTCTTTTGATTTTCACATTGGCTAGTCATCCTGTTGAAACAAGTTGTAGGAAGCCTCTGCAAGTAATTGGTTGCTGGCAGACACTCTGTGCTGCAATAAAATGGTTAATCAGCAGTGCCATGCGCTGTAGAGCCGATGCGCTGCTGGTTCTGCTGGCCTGAATAGAATAATGTCTATAGCCTTACTGTTGTGTACAGCCTTATAGACTGAGCTGAGTAGTGATGCGCGGGTCGACCCGTAACCCGCGGGACCCGCAAATGGACCTGCGGGTCGGGCAGCAGTGATCGTCTGTTAAATCGGTCTGTAAATGATATTTTGACATTATTGGCTATTACTGTCATGGCATCCGAAGATACTGATGCGTTGAGCAGGTGACAGTCCGTGGTCGTTTTCCAAACACACTTGTGTCACGCACTCCAAAAGAAACTTGTTGAAACTTTAAACAATAATTTATTGTACAAAACGGGGGAAACAAATGTTGACAAAAATGGTCCCATAATTCATATTAAATAAAGATAACGAAAAAACAGCTACAAGTTAGAGGGAATAGTGATAAAGTGGTAAAACTTGGCATTGATCCACAGCCTCAGACAGATGCGCTCAAGCGTGCCGTGTGCACAAGCTCAGTTGGTAGGCTATGCTATATTTTCACATTTTATAATGTATAAAAACAATATGTAAAAAAAAAAAAAAAAAAGTAAATAAAAAAACGAATATCGAATACCAAATTTTCATAACGAATACCTACCCATAGAAACGAATATTCGAATATCTGAATATTTGGGTACAGCCCTAGATGTAACTACATCTTACAACACATGTCCTGTGCATATCTCTTCCTATTTGTCAAACATGGAGCAATATATTTAGAAGGGACATAAATGACCTCTAAACTTAAATCTTTTAAAAGCCTGCCAGGTACAAGACTCACCTGTATTTGCCCCGGCCTGTAAGCACCATCATGACGCGCTTCCAGTTGGTACAGGCCACCTTGGGGACATAGCAGTAGATGAGTTCATGGTCCTCATCCACCACAAGATGTTTGAGATCTCCGGGTGTCAGTACTCTGCGCTTATGACTGGACGCACTGTAGACTCGACATGCATCCACTACCTGATCCCTCCTGGCCTGGTGAAGGACAGCTGCTCCAGACAACTCCAACTGGTCAGGCAGAGACAGAGAGAGTATGAGAGAGAATCTCAATGTACGTACATACGCAGAATAGACATACAGCTAAAAACAAGGACAAAAAAGCTGAACAAGGTGAGCCCAAACAAAACAACAAAAGAAAAGGACATTGCTTTAAAATTTGGACACAGGACTTTTAGCGGAGAGCTATCTGGGTATGAGGATCTGGAAGCTGTCAGCTCTTGGCACCAAATATTTGGTACATGATGCTTAATCTTTTCAAAAGAATTAAGTAAACATTGGTCATTTTCTTGCTTGTTTGGCTGAAAAATGTTCAAAGTTTAGGATAGTCAACCAACAACAATATCTACTATCAACTATATCTTCTGATATACACACTGACTAGCTGTGGCATCAAAGCTAGGTGCATCAGCCGAATTAGCTTATTGGGTAGCTGGCATCATGGAACACAATGCTTTGGTAAATGGACTTGCATTTGTATTGCGCCCTTCTAGTCTTCTGATGAGTGAGGGTAATTTTACACTACAGAGCCAGATTCATCCATTTACAGACACATTTATTCACTGGTGGCTGGGGCTACTCAGTTAACATTTACATGCAGTTAGATACCCATTTGGGGGAGCAATGTAGGGTTCAGTATCTTGCTCAGGGAAGCTTCGACGTGCGGACTAGAGAAGCTGGGGGTTAAAATGTTGATGAGTGAACTACCTGCTGTCTTGAGCCACTGCCAGTGTTTTGATAATGGTGGTTGAGACAGCTATCTAACCTGATTGTCATGCACTGTTTGTATGTTTTCTTACAAAAAGTAATGCATTTGTGCATAACCCAGGATATCATACAAACTTTTGTGTAAGGATAGGTTGGTCTAACAGCCTTTTTATATATATATATACATATATATATATATATATATATGTATATATATGGGTCAAATACGTGGCATGTCAATTCTGGTGTCCAGAGCATATTTATAATGTTAAAAATATATAAATATTTCAAAACACTACATTATGTTACTCAACTCTCCCCTCTTTACTTACTCATATGAGTATTCACTATAAGAAATTAAAATTTAAGGAGCTATTGAGCTCAAAAGTACCAAATTGTCCTTCCTGGGTAACGTCCCTGCTTAAATCTAAGTACAAAAATATGCAAAAAATGTCAGAAATCTTAATAAAAGGATTAATTATCTACTGGGGCATAATTGTGTTAATGTTTGCAATGACATATGCAAATATAGTAACAATGCTAAGCTTATTTACATTTAAACGCAAGAAATACTTTTGTCTCCATATTTGGATTTCCATAATGTCCTTCCTGGGTAACAGACTATAGTGGCTATATATTACCATATTTGGATTTGGATAGTCATGTGACAGACTGTTGTATCAGCCAGAAGATTCTGAAGGACCCCCAAAACACATTACAAGGTCAAAAAGTCTCTCTTAAAATGTTGATATTTTGACCTTTTCGGTCACTGGTGCGATATGTCCTCAAATCATGTGTCTTTCTGGATAACGCTAATAAAACATTTATGATGTTTATATATTTAAAAACTACCTATTTCATGTGAAATATGACACTGATGCGTTGAAGTATAAGTTATAGTTTTCCACAGTAGGCCTAGTTAAAGCCTGATTATAAAGGGAAAAGTGTTTTTTTGTCCTCCCTGGATAACAAAGATCTTCTGTTACCCAGGACATGTCCTCTGTTATCCAGAGTGGACATGTTTATCAATGCAGATTTGTATTAGTATCTGTAGCTTTTTAGGCATTGACTTGATATTGTTATATTATATTAATAACAATATTATGTATTTTTTTTTAAACTTTTATGGCATTTTCTGTTATTTATCTTGAATTTATCAGATTCAATGAACACAGGCCATTATCATAGATTTTTGTGAAGTTATTGTTTATTATTAAATTATTGTCCAAAAATGAACCAATAATAATGCTATAATCTAATATTTATGTTTTTAATAAAGTTTTAGTACAGATTTTGATGTTTCAGGGTCAGTTTTGTTCTTCCAGATGCCGCTGTCTGATAAAGAGAGGCAGAGACTATACAGGGCTAGGAAGAATGCTGATCCACAAGCTAGGGCTGAGTATCTTGAGGAAAAGAGAACAAGGTATTGTGATTTAGTCAAGGCAGATCAGTAAAAAGGAAATAAAATATCAAAATAGGTTTACACGCATTGCAAAAGGCTTAGATGTTTTAGTTAACCCTCCTGTTATGCTGTGGGTCAAATTGACCCATTTCAATGTTTAAGAACACAGAAAACATGTTTTTATTAAGTTTTGGAGCATGAAACCGTTTCTGCTGGACTTGATTAGTGTAATGAACATGTAAATGAAAATGACTACTGACACGGCAGTGATAATGGAGGAAGGGTAGAAATATCACATTTCTTGCAAATCGAGACACAAGAGAAGAGAATGACAGCCCAGGAGGCTCTGGAACATATCCTTGATCAGGATAGTGAAGTTGAGGAGGAATTGTCTGAAAATGAAGATGATCTTGAGATCAACTCTGATCATGATGATGAATTTTCAGACCATCAACTCCAAGAGAAACATTCATATCAAAAAATGACCAAATAGAATATTGAATGCCTCATTTTTGCCAGTGTACTAAAAGAAATCAGTTTGAAAGTTATTTTTGAATGAAAAACGAGTGACTTCTCATAAGTACACGATGATTTGTAAGGGGTGAAACACTTGATTACATTAAATAATGATTACATTTATGTCAATTGAGCTAACGATAATGTTTATAGAGAAAAATATATTTACCTTCGCCAAGGAGGTTATGTTTCCGCCGGCGTTGTTCTGTTTGTCTGTTTGTTCATTTGTCTGTTTGTTTGTTTGTTTGTCTGTCTGCAAAATAACTCAAAAAGTTAAAAACAGATTTTGACGAAATTTCCAGGAAAGGTGGATAATGGGACAAGGAACAGATGATAAAATTTTGGTGGTGATCGGTTGAAGCAAAGTGGATAAAATAATAAATAAAGTCTATCGTCTGACACCCTCAGCAGCAATTAAGACGGTGAAAATAGCGCCATCTGGTGGCCGGAAAG
>NC_065527.1:35997640-36007433 GCF_006386435.1 Epinephelus moara | reverse complement strand
CTTTCAGATGGTTAAATATCCACCGGGTCAATTTGACCTGGGAACATCATTGCATTACTTGATAAATGAGTTACATTGTTGCATGAAATGAAAGATTAAAAAACATCTTTTCAGATCTTTAACAGCTGTCAGTCTCTTTGTATTATGTATGTTTGTTGAAAAAATGATGTTCCTGAGACAGCCTTTAATGATAATTACTTTGAAATCTTGCAGTATGTCATTCCGGGTAACAGTATGTCATTCCGGGTAACAATGACACAGTCAAGTAATTTAACCCAGATTTTCATGTTATATTACTCAATCATGTTTCTTGAGGTGAGGATACAATAACAACCCTTTTACCTTTACTATAAAACATTTTAAGACATTTTCCATCTTTTTCCTCTTTTTGGCATGGAACATTGTGTGATCAACAGCAACTAATGAACCCATTTCAGTATTAATATCCAAATATATTACATTAATTGTGATGAAAATGGTGTTTTCTGAGAAGTAATTGTTTGTTGAGCTCTAACTATAGTTATCTATAAACTTTTATATGCCAACAATGGTACACATTTGAATTAATTTTCAATTCCATTCCTGTTACCCAGGAAGGACATTTTCCATGGAATTATCCATATGATTGACTGAAAAATGTTAATTGCATTTTTAAAATGAATTATTTTTGTTGAGTTATATACAGAACACTCTAATAAAGATAGAAAGTGCCTAAATTGGCATTTTTAGCCAATTTGATTTATTTTCAATTTTCAATTTTCAAATCCTTATTCGTCTTTGACCCATATATACATGTATATATATATATATATATATATATATATATATATATATATGTATATATATGTGTGTGTACAGTGTCAATAAAGCACTCTAAAATGAGTGAAACTGAACCAAAGCCGAAGGAGCAAGTGATTAAGAGATAGGGAGAGTGTTATTAATCTCAGCCTTTATTATCATGCTCATCTCTTTATTGACTCCATCTTTTTCTCCTATCTGAGTCGCTGCACAGACCATGATAGAGAGTAGTCCATGGCTATGGAGGAAGATAATGATATTTGAGGATATTACAGATATTGAGTGTTCAACATGCGCAAATCCAGTCAGCTATCACTAATTTGAGACATATTTCATATTAACCATGATGCATGTGATGAAGTGGACCATGGTAGGAGGGAAAGGAAAAGGCCGGGAAAGAATTAAAGAGTCTGAGGCTGAGAGCAGCCTGAGGGCTTTACATCTGAAGGGCCGGAATGTTTTCTTATGCCTCTTGATTATTTTTCCTTTGGGTCTGAATTCCCCTCTAGGGCAGTTCCTTGGTTTCCTTGCCGACTCTAAACTGATTGTGCTCTGGCTTGCATCTTGAGAGCTCCATCCCACTCACAACAAATGTGGCCTTTCAGTGCAACACCAGCCAGGGCTGACATGGAGTGCTAAAATAACTCAGGGACCACCACCAAGTGGTAGACACCTAGACAGCTTGACTAAAGAGGTTTGTATGTATTTCTTCCTTGAAGTCACTCTTTAACCATGTCTTCAAGTGTGCAATTCATCACGTGCTTGCTATAAGAACATGGCAGCAAACCAATCTGTCACACCTTTTTAACTGATAACATACATAAGCAGGCATGGAGAAGTCGTGAAGGAAATGCACAACCTTAAAATCTAAGATATTTCAGAAAGTGTGTAATAGTCATGCTCTGTTACTTTGTTAATGGGCTCCATGTGGGGATACAGGGCCGATGATTTGTTTCATTGAAAAATCAGTTGAGAGAAGAGGTGGTAAGAACTTACCTTTCAACGATATTCAATGCAAAAACACTTTCATTAGCATTTGGAGACTTTCACATACAGTCTTGAAACATTTGCTGATACCTTAAATAAATGACAATTTCTGCCACACAGTGGGCTTCATGCAGCAAAATTCTCTTAAATTTCTCATACTTTCTCTAAATTTTCTGTTGAGAGAAAAAATAAGAGAAGTCAACTGCAGATGCACCAAATGCTCTTAACCAATCCAAATCTCCTCTTTCAGGTGTGCTCAATGAGGAATCACATCATAAATCATGTAGTAGCATTGGTAATGAATTTGTGTACAGCTAAATGACTCATAGCCTGGTGGTGTGATCATCACAAAAGGGGATGTCGTTGCGGGTTAGGGTTAGGGTTAGGGTTTTAGCTCCAACTTGCATGCTTAGTCAAGCTTGAGTGATGATAGAGATGAAGTAGTTAATGAAACCTAGCAGTTAAGAAGTTGGGCCGGAAGGAAATTTTAAAAGACCAAGGGGGGCTGCCACGTCAGGGACCCAGTCCCAGATCTGTCCATGCTTGATCTTGCTTAGGAAAGTGAAAGTGGGTCAAGAAAATAAAAACAAGGGCCTACTTAAAGAAGATCTATGTTTGTTAATTTTGTTGTTTGTTTGTTAATGCAGGAGTGAACGTGGCATATATATGTGTGCACTATGGGAATGTCCTAGGGTTCTACCCTCGTGGAGGAACTAGCAAGGACTCTACCATGACCAAACGATTAGTAAAGGATTGTGATGTGGAGAATGCTGATGCGTGGAGAAGCCCCCACTGTGAGTGTGCAGAGATGAATTGATGGAAACAGGTGGAGAACACGCCTGTGCAGCCGTACCAATGGTGACCACGATTCTTGGCCCTCGTGGATATAGGAGAGGATCATTCCGGAGTTGAAGAGATTTTGTAGGGCAGATGGAATAGAGAAGCTGGTGAGGCCGATGTATACTGTAGAAGCTGCGCAACACTTGCGGGTCTGCCTGGAAGTATGTCTGTAGTCTGACCACTGTGGGAATAACATGGCTCAAGGATAATCGTTTTCGGGTGGAATTTCGTGTGGATCAGAAGAATTGATCTGCAGTTCTGGATCCGTGGAGAGTTCACTATTTGATACAACCAAAGCTAGCGTTTGTCTTACTTTTAGATTGAGGTAAGCCTGTGGTTACACGTAAAGCCCATGGTCTGTCGGCATGAGAAATTAGTTCAAGAGAAAGAGAATGCATCAGGTGTGCTTGAATATTTTGAGAAGAAATGGAATGTGTTCAAGGCATGGTCTTTGTTCCAGAACCTAGTTTATAAAACTACATATAAGGGCAGGTGTTGTGCTGTGTTCAAATAGTTGTACAAAGATGAACTTCTGGTGAAACTGATGTACTGTTAAATAAACAAAATAAATGTAATTTTCCAGAGTGTCAGTACTGGTGTTATAGGAAAATCAAAAACCTGGCAAAACATTTGCCGTGTCAGCAGCGGTCGTGGGGGAAGTATTCAGATTCTTCACTTATGTGAAAGTAATAATATTATACTGTAAAAATACTCTGTTACCAGTAAAAGCTTTTTATTATTATAAATTATTTAAAATATCAAAAGTTATAGTATTCATACAAAAAAGTTTAAATATATTTGATAAATAAAAATCGTTAACAGAATTAAAAGAAAAAGCAACAAGTCCTAATACTTGAGAAGCTGAAACCATTTAATGTTTTTACATTAAAGAATAACTTAAAAAAGTCAAAATAGTTGTAAATTAATGATTTCCTCATAATGGTTTGCCAATTAAAGTATCAAAATGGTCATCAGAAATAATTAATCATTATTAACAATAATGATTAATTATGTTAAATAATGTGACTTAATTTACATTAAATCACCTCCTGGGGCACCATTCCCAGAAAGGGAAAAATGATAGCCAGTTAATGATATCAGTCTCATAAAATACACTAAGCTATCAATTTGGAACTCTGATTATTAGTTTAATTAATAACCATCACCAAAATTACCATATTGATAAAGAAGGCTGAAGGATTTCGGAGTTCTTGACATAGCAGAGGTTGACTATTCATTCACACTTGTGCAACATGAAACAAACAGCAGGTACGATTCCAAATGTGTTTATTTATAAAGAAAGCAAAGAATAGAATAGAATAGAATAGAGTTTATTGCCATTTGCACAGGTACGTTACAGTACAGGCACATTGGAATTCTTGTGCGTCTCTCTTCATCAACTTAGTTAAAAAATATAAAAATATAAAATAGACAAGTTCAATTGAGACAGAAAGCAAATAAAAGAGCAGCTCAAATAGTGCAAACACACAAATATACAAATATACAGTCAAAAGCGGTGAAGAGAAATACAGTATAGTAGATGTGGAGAGAACCCTATATAAAATATATAAAAAATGTAATGAATAATTGACATTCCTGAATACTGATCACTTATTGCACATAATATATTGCACATGTGCAGAGTGAGTCAATTACAGTATTGCACATTTTGTATATGTGTAGGGACAGGTAGTGTCAGTGAGGAGTGAGATATGTCTGTCCCTCCAAAGCAAACAAAGCACACAATTCTAACTAACTATATACAAGCATGGGTGTGTATATGCATGTGTGGGTGTGTGTGCGAGAAAGAGAGAGAGAGAGTGAGAGATAAAAGGTGGGTTTATAAAACAAAGGGCTGTCTGGCCTACAAAACAAAATGGCTGACAACATCTACAAGATGCAAGGGCGCCTCCAGAAATTTTTCATAGGGGTGGCCAGATGGGGCCACTTAAAATCTTGGGGTGGCAGACCAAAACTAAAAGCCATAATTGTAGGATTTTATTACACTGTTGTAGTATATAGGCTAGTAAAAAACTATCAGAAAGACTTAAGGAAACGCCTACTGATAAACTTTGGTTTATTGTGTTACATTTAATGTTACTAATGATCTAATGTGCATAGACTAATAACAGTACAGTTAACATTTTCAGTTCCACAATAATCTTGTTTTATTGTGCAGGGTTCAACGCTAAGGTTTTTTTTCACTTGCCCGGTCAGGCAAGTTGGTCAGAGATTTACTTGCCCGAAGTCAGTTATTACTTGCCCTATAAAAATTGTTTAATTTAAGCGGCTATCAAATAACAAAGACTGCAGTTATTTTTATGTTATGTAATCTTTATTCACACTGTATCTATTAATTAAAACAACATATGTCATGTATTGTAGCTTAATTCCTACACAAAAATGACAGTGTCAGGGCTTAAAGTGAAAAATTTGTCAATCGTTCTCCGTCTATAATTTTGCGCCCTACTTGAGCCATGCCCACCTCTATTTATTTTTCACCCCTCTCTCCAGTTCTGCTGTATTAACACCGGGTTTAATATATTTTGCTTCCATCTCTCTGCCCTGCTCTACTCTACTTCAACGCTACTTAGCTCTCTCTCTACTCTACCAGTAGACTACCACATCCACCTGTTGCACAAAACGCACACAGCAGTGTTTCCCCTAGGATGGAGTTGTAGCAGCGGAGGTGAAGCACACGCATGAAAAATAATTTTCACATGCGTGAAACTTTTTTGTATGCTTGCAAAGCACAGCCTGCTGGGATGTTTCTATGTATCTACTGGCACCAGAAGGGCTCTTTAGGACTAAGTACATACAGTACATGTGTGCACAGTAATGAGCAGGTGAAATGTCTGTCTAGCTTACATATGAGGTGTCTCAAGATTTAGGAACATACAATTTTATTGAATATAATAAAAGTAAAAAGTCACATGACATGCTGCTGTTTTGTGCTATGACCTATTTAAGTGTTGGAAGTTGTTATTTACGTGACAACGCCTGAACGCAACACAAGCTCAGCACGAGTGCCGTGCTGCGCTGCTGTGCGGGCAGCTGTTTGTCTGTGCGTAACAGCAGTCTCTTGATGGTTATTTATACAGTGTCCATAACAATAACTTTGTCAGCTGACAAACTGCACCGGGCTCGGGGTCAGGATTGGTCAGGAAAATGTGGCCCGAGCCGCTCTAGCGTGATCACCTGTGTGTGTGGCGGAACTCCACCGTGCGCGATACAGAGAAGAGCAGAATTGTTAACGCATGACCATGTAGAGACAGAAATGACACGATGACATAACACCATAAATAGTATATTGTTATGTTATTATATGAAGCGTCCGTCGTGCAAAATAGTATCAATGGGGGCTGTGGGCAGGACATTGTTACACAGCGTGTGGCTGTGACTTCAGGCAGAGAGACCGCTGCATCAGAGCAGAAGAGCACGTTTTAAAATACATTTATTTTATCAATTAGTTGCCCGATCGGGCAAGTGAGTTGTTAGTTTACATGCCCGACCTTGAGTTTTACTTGCCCCGGGCAATCGGGCAGTCGTTATTGTTGAGCCCTGTTGTGTTATGTAGGCTATATGTGTTAGGCGATTCATTGTTTTTAAAACAGGCTAGTTATCCTTTTCCTGAAACGCATAACTGACAATAGAATCTATGTGACTGACGAGGGGTGAGTGGCGTCAGGCCGACCACCCAATGGTTCGACTACCCAATAGTCCGACTACCCAAAGGTCAGGGGGGACCAGGCAACTTTCCCCTTTCAGTAAACACAGAGCAGCGGTACCACTAAACAGCTGCAATGTCTCTATGCACGGACTGTGAGGACAGTTGCGTTTATCTCATCGACAGGAAATCAATTCATCTGCTATATGTGACATAAATGCCCTTATTTGGATAACACATCCTGGTATTCCCTACACACGGGAAGATGTTTTAAGTAGGGGGGGCTGCCAAAAATCGGAATCCGCCAAAATCAGAATTGGCCATCCAAACACTCTGCAAATCGGAAATTGGTATCGGCCCCAAAAAATTGTAATCAGTGCAAGTCTATCCAAAACATGATTGATGGGGTGTGTGGATAATGCTTCAAATAAAGAAGCATTATCCATATTATCCAAGATAGGTTTTGTCACAAAACAAGATATGTTGTGTGCCCAAATCATCATCAGGTGAAGGCAAGATCCAAATATTGTGCAGACAAGTTATCTTGGAGCAGGAATGAAAGCCATCTGTTGTGGGCACAGGTTATTATCTTTGGAGACAAGATTGATATACAAATTATAAACGCAACACTTTTGTTTTTGCTCCCATTTTTCATGAGCTGAACTCAAAGATCTAAAACATTTTCTATATACACAAAAGACCATTCCCCTCAAATATTGTTCACAAATCTGTCTAAATCTGTGTTAGTGAGCACTTCTCCTTTGCCGAGGTAATCCATCCCACCTCACAGGTGTGGCATATCTAGATGCTGATTAGACAGCATGATTATTGCACAGGTGTGCCTTAGGCTGGCCACAATAAAAGGCCTCTCTAAAATGTTCAGTTTTATCACACAGCACAATGCCACAGTTTTGAGGGAGCGTGCAATTGGCATGCTGACTGCAGGAATGTCCACCAGAGCTGTTGCCCGTGAATTGAATGTTCATTTCTCTACCATAAGCCGTCTCCAAAGGCGTTTCAGACAATTTGGCAGTACATCCAACCGGCCTCACAACCACAGACCACGTGTAACCACACCAGCCCACTACCTCCACATCCAGCATATTCACCTCCAAGATCATCTGAGACCAGCCACCCGGACAGCTGCTGCAACAATTGGTTTGCATAACCAAGAATTTCTGCACAAACTGTCAGAAACTGTATCAGGGAAGCTCATCTGCATGCTCGTCGTCCTCATTGGGGTCTCAACCTGACTGCAGTTCGTCGTCTTAACCGACTTGAGTGGGCAAATGCTCACATTCGATGGCGTCTGGCACGTTGGAGAGGTGTTCTCTTCATGGATGAATCCCGGTTTTCACTGTTCAGGGCAGATGGCAGACAGCGTGTGTGGGGTTGTGTGGGTGAGCGGTTTGCTGATGTCAACTTTGTGGATCGAGTGGCCCATGGTGGCGGTGGGGTTATGGTATGGGCAGGCGTATGTTATGGACAACAAACACAGGTGCATTTTATTGATGGCATTTTGAATGCACAGAGATACCGTGACGAGATGCTGAGGCCCATTGTTGTGCCATTCATCCACGACCATCACCTCATGTTGCAGCATGATAATGCACGGCCCCATGTTGCAAGGATCTGTACACAATTCCTGGAAGCTGGAAACATCCCACTTCTTGCATGGCCAGCTTACTCACCAGACATGTCACCCATTGAGCATGTTTGGGATGCTCTGGATCAGCGTATACGACAGCGTGTTCCAGNTGTGTATATAGAAAATGTTTTAGATCTTTGAGTTTAGCTCATGAAAAATGGGAGCAAAAACAAAAGTGTTGCGTTTATATTTTTGTTCAGTGTATTATGAGGGCAACGTATTTTTTGCAAGCCAAAAAAGCTATATGTTGTGCACATTATTATTATAATCTAGTGGGAATACAAGTTATGTAAAAAAAATTATTGTTTGCACAAAGATGAAAAACACTATCTTGTGGGGTTCTGCATACTGCCTTTTAGATACACATCTCAGATGAAGATGGAACTTTGGGTGGAATCAAGAATAGAGACAATGGGTTTCATGCAAGAAACTATATATGAACAAATATTCTCTTATTATTTATTTGTGACTTTTTTTTAAGTACCCATTGTTTACTGGGAATCCCCAACATTTTCTTATTTTTGCTCTTCTCTTAGTTAAGAGAAAAATTTACAAGTGGTTGAGAGCTTACCAAGATAACAGAAAAAAGCATCTCATTCTCACAGCCCACAAATTGTTTCACAATGTGAAGAAATGTAAGTTTTAAAATTGAGGAAAATTCAAAAAAGGCATGGATTTTGTGTAATCAGACTCAGATTATGAGATTATTAGATTATTAAGAATCCACTGGTTCAGCCTAAAAAATTAAGATAACAATCTGCATGCATCTTTTTCACTAGCTCCAACTCTGGCATTATTGAGTCAGTCCTATAACCTTTTATAATCTATCAAACTCAATTAGTTTCGTACCACCAACATGATTTGGTTTGACCTTGAAAAACATTGAATCAAGTTAATCAATTTAATATTTATCCAAAAGGTTCGGGTGATATTTGGTCATCATTTTAATTAAGATATTTTAAGTTATCATTTTAATTCAGTCCTACCTAAAACTGCCAAAATGTTTTTGATTTTGAACAACTTCTTAAAATAAATGTCAACTTACTAAAACACTTAACATAATAAACGTATTTTGTTATGCTGAACAACTTCTTTATTTGAAGCATTATCTACTAACCCCAAGAATCATTTTTAGAGTATACATTTTTAAATTTCAGTGCTAAAAAAATACTACTATAGTTGGTTTATTGATCCCAATTACTGTAATTTCAGTTACTGTGCATCCCTGTGATGGCCAGTGCTGGAATGTAACTAATTTACTCAAGTACTGTACTAAAGTGTAAATTTGAGGTACTTTTACTTTCGTCTAATATTCTAATCTCATTCGACTTTCTACTTCTTCTCCCCTACACTTCAGACTGAAGTATTGTACTTCTTACTCCACAACAATTTTTTAGTAACTGTAGTTACTAGTTTGCACACAAACCATATGAAAATGTACAGGTGCAGCTGAAACATGTTGGGATTCACTGGACCACAGATTATTTATCATTTGTTAAAATCTAAACTGGACATGTGAAGGCTTTCTACTCTGGGTTTTACCATCTTAAATGGTAGCCAAGACCGCAAGTTCTTTGCTCACCAAACAGAGGACAGCCATTTGGCTCTTATCTCCACAGGATGCCTCATTCTCACACCTGAGTGAGAGACCAGTCCTCAAACCTGATTGGACAATATGGACACAGTGGCATGTGACTCTGCAATGTCACCAAGAAAATTTAGGGAGAAGTTTATTCTCTTCACACTGTCTTGTGCTTTTGAATCATTGAAGGGGGCACTTACTCCTTCTCTCTCTCTCTCTCTCTCGTATTCTATTACTGCATCTTGCTAACTCGGCCATTCTGGATGTCACT
>NC_065527.1:35983886-35997459 GCF_006386435.1 Epinephelus moara | reverse complement strand
CTCTTCCTGAGGTTTCTACCGTTTTTTTTCCCCGTTAAAGGTTTTTTTTTGGGGAGTTTTTCCTTATCCGCTGCGAGGGTCATAAGGACAGAGGGATGTCGTATGCTGTAAAGCCCTGTGAGGCAAATTGTGATTTGTGATATTGGGCTTTATAAATAAAATTGAAATTGAATTGAAATTACTCTCTGCCTCTCTTTCTCATGAGCTCCTCAGACTGTTGTTGCTTTTTCTCCCGAGCCTTTGTTGGGGTCTCTGCTCCTACACTTCTGCAGAGGTAGGACATCACACAGGAGGGCCTGCTATGCCCTTCCCCCATTGTTCACACTCCTGCATGCCCACAGCAGGAGCAGAACCTGGAGACCAGAGAAGTTAGTTTGCCTAACACAGCACTTCACGCCGGTACAGAAAACAAATAACCCCCACTGTGCATTTACTGCTTGTTTATTAATTCCAGTCACGTTTATGCGTGTGAGATCCTGCTTGTGTGTGCGTGCACCTTGAATATTATATGTGAGGCTATTTCATAACTAAAATGGTGGTGAAAATATTTAACTTTGCTAGACGGCATTTCTCTGAGCCATTCGTTAAAAGGAAATAATTTATTTGCTGTGGAAAGAAGGCAACATAATGTGGAATTATAGGTTAAACAATCTTTGCTTCCTTTAATTTAGTTTGGATAACAGTAGTAGCCTAATAGTAGCTGCAGCAGCAACAGCATTAGTTGCCAACAGCTGTCTTGCTTTTATTTCTTTATTACTGATATGCGATGTCATTTGGCCATGGTGATCGCTGCTTGATGTTGGTTTGCAGGACTTCTGTTTTTCTGCTGATGTTGTTTTTTTTTTATCTGTGTACACTGTCTTGGTTCGTCATGTCAGAGGTAGTGAGTTTTGGAGTATAGACATTTGTTTGTTTTTGCATCTTCAGCACCAAGGACAGCGCTTAAAGTAATTTTGTTATAACTGCTGCCTGAAACAGGCTTGGGGACATCTTCAGCACCAAGGACAGTGCTCAAACTACAGTAGTTCTTGTCTGCTTTTGTCATGTGGTGAATTCTACTGTTGGCCTCCTTATGGAAAAAATGTAATAAAATTTGCATTTGTTAGAACTTCTTAATGTTTTATTTGTGTGTATCTTATGGCAGCCAGTCAGCAGCCTAGTGAGTAGCAATGTGCGATGCGCTATACAGCAGGAAAAAAAATACAATGATGCCACTCATTAATTCATTCAGTTGGCAGCCCCCCCTACTTAAAACATCTTCCCGTGTGTGGGGAATACCAGGATGTGTTGTCCAAATAAGGGCATGTACGTCACATATAGCAGATAAATTGATTTCCCGTCGATGAGATAAATGCAACTGTCCTCACAGTCCGCGCATAGAGACATTGCAGCAGTTTAGTGGTATCGCTGCTCTGTGTTTACTGGAAGGGGGGTTGCCTAGTTCCCCCTGAAATGTAACTTTACTGCGGTCGGATTTTTGGGAGGTCGGACTAATGGGATTCAAATAGTAGGTCGGACCTTTGGGTAGTCGGACTAATGGGTAGTCGAACCATTGGGTGGTCGGCCTGACGCCATGCACCCCTCGCCAGTCACATAGATTCTATCGTCAGTTATGTGTTTCAGGAAAAGGATAACTAGCCTATTTTAAAAACAATGAATCGCCTAACACAAGACACACACATGCACAAACAGGACCTATACATGCACAAAGTGGAGAGATGTCAGAGTGAGGGGGCTGCCCTTGGTGAGGCGCCCCGAGCGGTTGGAGGGTTCGGTGCCTTGCTCAAGGGCACCTCGGCAGTGCCCAGGAGGTGAACTGGCACCTCTCCAGCTACCAGTCCACGCTCCATATTTTGGTCCGGACGGGGACTCGAACCGGCGACCCTCCGATTCCCAACCCAAGTCCCTATGGACTGAGCTACTGCCGCCCCACACAATAAAACAAGATTATTATGGAACTGAAAATGTTAACTGTACTCTTATTAGCCTATGCACATTAGATCATTAGTAACATTAAATGTAACACAATAAACCAAAGTTTATCAGTAGGCGTTTCCTTAAGTCTTTCTGATAGTTTTTTACTAGCCTATATACTACAACAGTGTAATAAAATCCTACAATTATGGCTTTTAGTTTTGGTGTGCCACCCCTATGAAAAATTTCTGGAGGCGCCCCTGTTCGGCATGCGGACACGCGCCTCGTCAGTTTCAAGCGGTACAGTGCAGCAGTGACAGCTCCGCAGTTCAGTTTAACACGGACAATTAACAACTTTCTCCTTCTTTGTCTTGATGTGTGTGCGTGAATGATTAAGGTGAGAAGCCGCCCATGTTTCACTTCCTCACATCACCCAAGCCGTGAGTTGCACATGTGCGTGTGTGTGCGCGCTGCTGTTGTTACACGATGTCAATTATGCAGCGCGCCGGGAATTTGACCGGCGTTTTAAATCGGCATATTTTAGACTGACCGGCCGGTCGCAGGTCATGGCCGATCACGTGAAAACGTCTAGTTTTGGAGTCAAAGAATACTGACTTTTCATCTTCATGTTGTTACCTCTGCTTTAACTTGTTACACCTGTTTCCATATAGCTTTTTTCAAACCTGGGTGGCCTTTCTCTGATGTATCAAATGGTAAATCATTTTAAGGGTAAACTGATGAGGCATGATTAAGTATGAACATCTCTTCTCCCCTCCCACTTCTTCTCTCTTTGTGTGCTCTCCACTCCTTCCTATTCATGCTTATACCAACACATCAAAGCCCACTAAGGCGTAACAGTGCACAAAGAGCTCTTTGATGGTGAAAATCTCTCCTTTTTTTATCCGCTCAGAGACATCAAGCTATGATTCATACAAATGTTACAGCGAGCACACAGCCCTCCATCCCAGAGGAGGACAAATGCTCTAATTAACATGGGAAAAAGAGACAAGGGAGGGAATCTTGTCATCTCCTGCTCAGTGTTCCTCTCCTTATCTCTCTTCTTTCCACAGGATTACGTTCTGCTATTTTATCTCCTCTTCAAGCAGCTCACTCAAGTCTCTTGTGCAGTTTTGATGAAAGGGTGAGGATGAGAGGGAGAGAGAAGAGGAGATGAGGGAGGCGATAAGTCGCTACAGCCTGAGAGGGAGCCATGATGGAGATCACTGACCACTAGCCATGTCAAGCTGTTCCCATGGGAGAGCAGATACAATTACTTGCATATTTGCTTGCACATTTCCCCTCTAATCCCCAGTGGACAGAAAGTAGGGGTCAGCATTGTCTAAGAGCTAGGAAGAGTCATAAAACCACAACTGGAAAATTAGTTAGCAGCTTCACATGGTATGGTCACTCTAGTTTCTGCTCAGCAATTTTGTTTCACAGCTGCAGTATATGATGAATTACTCAGCATACAGACATTATATATCGATTTAGATATGAGAGTGTGTGTATTCCGGTCAAATTCCTTTGCCCTCTCTGTTAGTAATTGCATGCATTCTCTCTGTCATGTCTAAGAAACGTTAAGTTAATTTAATTAGTTTTTGTCTCGTGTCTGTGTTGTCTTGTGATTTCCTGTTTTATTTTGAAATCTAACTCTCCTCTCGTTCCAGGCAACTTGCTCCTTCCCCTGTGTGTTTTCCCGCTGGTCTGATTGTCTGCCTCGCCCCTGATTGTTTCCACCTGTGCCCTTACCTGGTGTGTATAAATTGTCTGCGTCTCCCTTTGTCCTGTGCCAGTTCGTCTTGTCCTTTGTGTCAGTGAACCAGCATTGTATCCATGCCATTTGCCATTGCCATTGTCAGGTCTTGTTACTTTGATACTTTGTTCATGTTTGATTTCTGTTGTTTTTTCATAGTCGTAGTCCAGCCTCAGTAGAGTGATTTTTTGTTGTTTTTTCATAGTTATAGTACAGCATCTGTAGAGTGATTTTCTGTTTACCTTTTCTAAGTTTAGCTTTTCTAGTGAGTTTTATTTCTTTAGAGATAGCGTTTATTTTGTAGATCATTTTAGTTCTTAGATTTATGATAGGTTTTCTTCTGTCTAGAGTGATTTTCATTTTGTGTTATTTAATAAATAATTTTGATTTGTACTTTGAGTCTCGAGTCGTGCATTTGGGTTCAGGTCCTTGTTCGGTCGTGACACTCTCTGGCAAACTCGTCTATCAAATCTGGAAGAGGATTCGAAGGAAATCCTTCTGCATGCATTTGAACCTAATCCCACCATAAACACCATTATCAGCTTCTTATCTGCAAAAAGAAAAATCCCTGTTTGTTATCTTCAGACGTTGGGAAGAGTTTGAGACAAGCCCATTGTACATTCAGGATGGCACTCTCTCTTGTCGCTGCACATTTGTTGTTAAAATGTGTGAGAAACTGATGACGGGAATATGGAGATTGTGTTTCCATATTTCAAGTCTTCATTTCCTTACCAAAGCTGTAATATTCTCACTGAAAGTTGTTGTGAGTTTGAAATATGATCTGAGGATCACAACTAAGATGCATTGGCTGTAATTAATAGCTTCCTCCTGATCTGCTGATGGTTGCAAAGGAAGATAAACGTAGGAAGCTGGGGGGGGGGGAGTACAAAGAGAAAGATGCAAGGAAGGAAGTTATTAAGTGTACAAAATGGGCAGCTACCCTGGCACCCCACATCCTCCCCGTCATCTTCCTGTTGCAGTCCGGGAGGCAGACACCGTCTCCACATTTAAAGGGATAGTGCACCCAAAAAATGAAAATTCAGCCATTATCTACTCACCCTCATGCTGAGGAAGGCTCTGGTGAAGTTTTAAGAGTCCTCACATCCCTTGCGGAGATCGGCGGGGGGAGCGGCTAGCACACCTAATGGCTGACGGCGCCCCAGAGTAACATCCAAGAACACAAAATTGAAACCACAAATTATCTCCAATATGCTCATCCGTAGTGATCCAAGTGTCCTGAAGCCCCGACATAAAAATTTGTTTCAAAAAACGTCATATGAACTCTGTTTTTAGCCTCACTGTAGGCTGTAGCTCTGACTGCTTCTCTGTGCTCCACGCTCACGTGTGCGCGCTCAGGGTGATCGGTGATGCACGGTCTCTGAAGAGCAGCAGTCTCATCAGTACTGATGTCCAGATTCTCAAGTGCAGGCATCGCCAATTCCCAGTCTGAGCAGCAAAGACTTTCCTCATCCGTTGGCATTGCTTTGCATTTGAAACAACTACACCACCAGGTTTCCAGTGCTCGACTCCAGTATTCTGCGGCTGGCTGAGGGTTAGGCTCATGAGCTGTGGCGGCTGCTTTGTCCAGTAGCAGTAGTAGTTCTGCGTCCGTATACTCGGGCTCAAACAAATACGGCTCAACAAAGAAATGCTGTTCCTCCTCAGTTTCAAAGTCTTCAGACATGTTGGGCTGTCCTTTGCTAAAAGACCATAGTGCAAATGATCTTTTAGCTACTGTGGTTATTGTTGTCTCCCCCTGTGGTGCACGTGTCACGTGATGTAAACACGGGTAAGCAAGCGCGCACACGTGAGCGCGGAGCACAGAGAAGCAGTCAGAGCTACAGGCTACAGTGAGGCTAAAAACAGAGTTCATATGACGTTTTTTGAAACAAATTTTTATGTCGGGGCTTCAGGACACTTGGATCACTACGGATGAGCATGTTGGAGATATTTTGTGGTTTCAATTTTGTGTTTTCGGACGTTAGTCTGGGGCGCCGTCAGCCATTAGGTGTGCTAGCCGCTCCCCCCGCTGATCTCCGCAAGGGATGTGAGGACTCTAAAACTTCACCAGAGCCTTCCTCAGCATGAGGGTGAGTAGATAATGGCTGAATTTTCATTTTTTGATCCACTATCCCTTAAGAGTAGACTTAAGACTTTCCTTTTTGATAAAGTTTATAGTTAGGGCTGGCTCAGGCTTGCCTTGTACAAGCCTCTAGTTAGGCTGACATAGGCCTAGTCTGCCGGGGGACCTTCTATAATACACCGAGCACCTTCTCTCCTTCTCCCTCTCTCTCTCTCTCCCTTGCTAACACTCATGTCCTGTTACTGCATCTCGCTAACTCGGCTGTACTGCATGTCACTAACTCGGCTTCTTCTCTGGAGCCTTTGTGCTCCACTGTCTCGCAGGTTAATTAGTATTAGTATAACACAGCGGTGCCTGGATAGTGTGACGTGTGTGGTTGTGCTGTGGCCACATATTGTCAGTCACATATTACTTTCAACATATTGTACCACAATAGCCGTAATTATTATTATAATATTACTTGAATTAATGTTGTTGTTGTTGTTGTAAGCTACTGTCATTACTGTCTGTCCTGCATCTCTCTCTGCCTCTGTCTGTCTTTCATCTCTCTCTCATTGTGTCATACAGATTACTGTTAATTTATCATGTTGATCTGTTCTGTACGACATCTATTGTACGTCTGTCCGTCCTGGGAGAGGGATCCCTGCTCAGTTGCTCTTCCTGAGGTTTCTACCATTTTTTTCCCCTGTTAAAGGTTTTTTTGGGGGGAGTTTAACCTTATCTGCTGTGAGGGTCCTAAGGACAGAGGGATGTCGTATGCTGTAAAGCCTTCTGAGGCAAATTGTGATTTGTGATATTGGGCTTTATAAATAAAATTGATTGATTGACATCCACAAGGGCCTCAAAAGGTCATTGAAATAAATTTTATTGTAAATTAAGTACAATGAAAGTACTGTTTCAACTAAATGGTAACTGGACCTGCACTTGTATGGCACCTCTCTAGTGTCCCGACCACTCAAAGCACTTTAACACTACATGTCACATTCACCCATTACACAGTGAACAAGGTGCCACCAAGCAGCAACCTCTGAGGCTGAAACATGATGCCAACACTGAAGTACCAAAAACTGCAATTCTTTCAATGTCCACTTGAGGCTGGCTCCAGAAGCCAGTCAATCCCCATAGACCCCTCACTGAATTGCCCAACTTTACAGCCTGGTACAAAAAACAGTTTTGGTCTGTTTGGCTTATTTCTCCGTCGTGACAACTGCACAGGGTGTGAATTTTTATATAACTCACCTGTTGACATTTAAATAAGGCTAAAAGATACCTATAGGCCTATGTAAGGGCGGCCCCTCAAGTGACATACTGTCTGCCAGTAGTGTCCTCAGCTACTCAGTCAGATCCACACCGCCCTCCCTCCTCCACAGCGGCAGCCTCTCCTCCAAATATGGTTGCTTCTGGCTACAAAATATCAAGATGGCGACGGCCCAAATGCTGAACCAACCTGGTCTCACTCTGAAGTCACTGAAATCCGGCGCTTAGTCAGTGACTTTCAGCGTCAGATACAGACGAAAAAAGCCGTCCTTTCACATCGTCATAATACAAGACCAGTCGCAGTTATTGTTTAATGGCACCTGACAGCTTCAGGGGTAACCATGACAACAATGCTTTCACTGTTAAGGTGGCGGAAGTCCAAGTAGGGCAGGCAGGCTGGAGAGGTAGTGGATTGGTCCAACAACCACCAACTTTCACCCAGGAGGACGGTGTCAGCTTAACGTAAGATTGTAAAGCCAATACCTGTACTTTTTTCGTAACCAAACCACACAAGTGTGTTTGCAAAATGTACCAACATCCATTTGTTGTTGAAGGAAAAAAAAACATCAATTCACAGTGTACCAATTTAGTGCATTTATTTGAAAGAAAATGTATGCAAACTATACATTTCCTGTGAAAACTGAAGTGTATTTTGAAAACAGACAATGCATGTAACAGGCAGAACTTGACACAGCGTCCCAGAGTGTCGACAAGCAACGCATTCAGGGTACCCTCCACATCCTATCTCAATGTGGAAAGTCCATGACCAAACGTCGATATGAGAATGCTGTTGGAGTGAGAATGTGTTGACTAAAGTGGAGGTTTCAAAACAGTAGTCGAAAAGCCAATGGCTGGTAGCTACATCTATTATTTTTACAGTCTATGGGTGCCACCTGCTACTCAGTTAAGCATTTACATGCTCTCACACACTGATAGAACAGCCATCAGGAGCAGTTTGGGGTTCAGTATTTTGCCAAAGGATGCTTCAGCATATGGACTGAAGGAGCCAGGGATCAAGCCACTAATCCTCTGATTTGTGGATGACCCACTCTACCTCTTGAGCCACAGCCACCCCAGCTAAAGTGGGTCACTTATTAACTACTGTACTGCTTCCTTAACTACCTGTTATTTTAGTTTATACATGATGTACATGATAAAGTTGTGTTCAATCACAATAACCACAAACAACACTATAATTCATGGGGCTTCAGCATTTTTTTGGTTGATACAATGACTGACAACTTGCAGAGCCTTTGCACTTAATGTAAAAGACATGATGACTTCATTTTTGGCTTGCGTTCCTTAGTGCCCAGGAACATTATGTCGAGCCTAAACCTAGCATAGTAAAGAGGAGTGCTATTGAGGCATTTTCAAAACATAGAGACGACACAGAGTAGATTCAGCTCCTTCTGTGTCACCGCTGAATGTAATGATGTGGCGGAGCTGTACGATCCGCAGCTTTGGCCCGCTGGGTCTTTCATCCAACGCTACTATGAGCCTCGTCGCCCTAGAGGAATAAACGGAGGCCCGTCTGGTCCAGAGGATGCCCCCCGCCCTCAGGATGAGGGGCTGCTGCACGGTGGCGATGCTGGGGTGCCTGTCACATCTGTGGGGGAGAACGGGATGAAGGCCAGCTGCTCCGCAGGGAGAGACAAAGATCATTAAATGCATGTTGTTTCATACAACACTCGCAGTTTGCCAGTAGGTCATACTGTAACTGATAGATCAAGACGTTCGGTGGTGGACTCACTGCTGGACGAATGTGACATTCTGTGCCTTCAGGAAACCTGGATGGCGAAACAAGATCTGGATAAGTTGAACACTCTGCACATGAACTTCCATGGGGCTGGAGAGTCCACGACCGATCTCAGCACGAGGCTGGTTCGAGGTAGGATAGCTGGTGGTAGTGCTAGAGTTTAATTAAAATGAAAAGAAATTTACTGTTTTAAATGTTTATACACCGTATGAATCCTATGAGCATGAGGACGAATTTCTGAACAGGTTAGCTTTTATTCAGTCCTTCATAGAGGACAACAGCTCATCTTGTGTCTACGTCATGGGTGATTTTAATGCTGACATGTCAGATAGCAAATCTGTATTTGCAGCACACCTGCAGCAGTTTTGTAATGATTCTAAATTAATTCTATCGAGTAAAGCTTTGTTGCCTGACACAAGTTTTACCTATGTTAGTGAAGCGTGGCACACAACGTCTTGGTTAGACCATATCGTGACCACAGCTGATGCTCATGCCTCATTGGAAAATGTGGAGATATGTTATGAACTTGCCACCTCTGATCACATACCTATTGCTGCACTGTTAAATGTTGAGAATGTCCCCCTGCTGTCCAGTAATAGTAATGCTGCTTCCTCAAGTAAACTGGACTGGTTAAAACTGAGCAGAGAGGATACGGCTGGATACTCACTGCTAACGGACAGCTTTCTAAATAATATTGTCTTGCCTAAAGAGGCCCTAATGTGCTCAGATATGAATTGTAAGGATGTGCAACATGCTGAAAAACTCTGTGCCATGTATGATGTTATTGTGAAATGTCTTAATGCTTCCAGTGAACTCTTTTGTAAAAGTAAATGTAAGGTACCCAACATCAGACCTGGGTGGAATGAGTTTGTGGCTGAGCAGTACGCTGAGGCAAGAGAGGCCTTTAGACTCTGGTCAGTGGCAGGTAGGCCTAGACAGGGGGTATTGCTAGATACTAAAAAACGCACAAATACTAGATTTAAGTATGCACTCCGTTTTATTAAGAAAAATGAGAACACAATGAGAGCAGACTCGCTTGCCAGAAAGCTACTGAATAACAACCTTAATGACTTCTGGAAAGAGGTCAAAGTTATGAATAACAATAAAACTCCCCTACCGTCTGACATTGAAGGTGTAAGTAGCCCAGAAAAAATAGCTGAGGTATGGCGTGAGCACTACTGTAACCTTTTTAATTGTGTTAAAAGTAACCCGGTTAGAATTGATCAGGAACATACTGGTCTCTCTGCAGACATGATAGTTAGGGCAGCAGATGTCTATGATGCCATTAACATGTTGGATAATAACAAAGCCTGTGGTATGGACTGCATTACTGCAAAACATCTAAAATATGCCGGCTTTAAGCTCAGCCCTTTGCTTTCCATGTGCTTTACTGGTTTTTTGGTTCATGGTATTCTGCCCAATTCTATTATGTCTGTGATGTTAGTGCCCGTGCTTAAAGACAAGGCTGGTAAGCTCAACAGTATACTGTTAGAATACTGTTAACAAAGCTAGAAATGTATGTCCTTACTACTGACAATCAGTTTGGTTTCAAAAGAAAACATGGAACTGACCTGTGTATTTATGCTCTTAAAGAGATTGTATTTAAGTACACAAGCCTTAATTCATCTGTATTCCTATGCTTTATTGATGCGTCCAAGGCATTTGATAGAATTAACCATGAAAAATTATTTGTAAAATTGCTAGATAGAGGTGTCCCTAAATTTTTAGTGAGAATTTTAGTGTTTTGGTATGCCCATCAAACGTTTCAGGTTAAATGGGACAATGTTGTATCTGCTCCATTCTGTATTAGTAACGGAGTGCGGCAAGGAGGAATTTTGTCTATTATATTGGTGATATTTATTGATATTTTATTTAATGTTTATTTGGATGAATTATCAGATCAGTTAAATGGGTTAAAAACTGGCTGTCTTGTGGGCAACACTATTGTTAATCATCTTATGTATGCAGATGACCTGGTCCTGCTCAGTCCATATAGTGCTGGCCTGCAGCAGATGTTGAAGGTGTGCTCTCAGTGTGGCCTTGATCATGACATAAAATATAACGCTAAGAAAAGCCACATAATGATAATTAGAAGCGATGGGGACAGGAAATCAACTTTTCCAACCTTTTATTTGTCAGACAGTCCTCTTGCTGTGTGTGAGGAAATTAAATACCTAGGTCATGTCATATCCGATGACTGGACGGATGACAAAGACCTATATCGACAGCGCTGTAAAATTTACTCTCAAGCTAACATGCTTATAAGGAAGTTTTCTATGTGCTCTGACTCTGTGAAGTGTTCCCTGTTCAGAACCTACATCACACCGTTATATACTGCTCAATTGTGGTCTAACTATAAGAAAAAGAGTATGCAGAGGCTCAAGGTAGCATACAATGATGCAATGAGGCTGCTGCTTTGTGTCCCTAGGTGGCATAGTGCCAGTCAATTGTTCGTGTCCACTAGAGTGCCAACCTGTGAGGCACTCTTAAGACAGCTGATGTTTAGTTTTATGTGTCGCCTGGACAAGTCAGAGAACCACATAATAGAAGCCCTAGTCAGCCCCCTGAAAAGCTGCTATAGATTCACTTCTAGGCTGAGATGGCATTGGTGCAATAGCTTGTATATCTTATGCACAATTTTTGTATTTTTGTATCTCCTCTTTTTTTATAGTATTTATACTGTATGTTGTGATATATGGACCTGTAAGCTTTATAATATAATAAAATAATTTTGGAAAACAACCAAGATGGCTGCAGCTGATGTGAAACTTTCTGCCTAAGCACTATTTTTAAATTCTGTTGGCAAAAACAGCAACAGTTCTTCACAGACATATTGATGCAACACTATCACAGCTCATCTCTTCCCTCTGTAGTCTGTTTACATTTGTCTATTGCTCAGTGCTATGTCATATTTTGTTGCTCTGATTGGTTTTAGGTCTGTCCAGTTGTGTCCAGAGACATTTGGGTCTATGGCTGTTGATAACGCCTCATGAACTAAGAAGTTCCAGTCTAAGGGCTCATTTATGGCTAACATTAGATATGTATATGGACACAGATGGAGCCTTCTGTCAATACTCAATACACCTATGGATACCGATGAAACAGAGCAGTACCACCAGAGATTGTGGGGGCAATGTGTCACAGGTGTGATTGAACCCAATTGCAGCACTCAGTGACAGTTGGTAATGACCTTTATTTATACAGTCATTATAGTCATTTAGGAACTTGAGCTGACCAAGATATTCTTGTAACAGTTCATTTTTCAGGCTCAGAGCCCACACACAGTCTCTGGGTTCAGGGGCCAGGGAATGGACTGGGCTGAACTCCGAAGGGGGACCGAGAGCGAAGATGGGAATCCTCGGACCCTAACAGTTCAGTTGGCTAGCAGGCAGAGGTAACAAAGAGGGGCTTACTGATGGCATAGTTGAGAAGGGGAGGGGTCCAGAACCAGAAGAGCACACACAGCTAGCAGTAGCAGCAACCCATCATCAGACACGGCACACCATGAGGATAGGAACACAGGGCTCGGTAGGGACGAAGCACCTGTTGTACCAAGTGGACACGCTGTCTGCGGTCATTTTGACCTGACCCCTTCTGAGGCCCCTTTCGCTGAGGTATAATATGCACTGGCCAATGGCTATTTCTGATGCCGCTGGCCAGAACAGAGTTTGTCAAATTCCGCTGCTTTGTCAGTTGATGTCACCGTCAGACACAGATGCACTGTGACACTTTTTGTGGTGGTATGGCAGCCATTTCTGATGCCACTGGCAACTACTGTAATGTAAACAGCAAGAAAGTCCCTATAGGATGGGTAGAAGGGGTAGGTGGGTCAAAGATACCTGTCTTACTTACAAGATCTTGCATGGCTTGGCTTCTCCCACTCTTGGTGCTTTTATAAAACAGAAAACCTCTACTAACAGACACACCAGGGGCCTCATGTACAAAGGGTGCGTACGCACAAAAACGTGGCGTACATCCTTTTCCACGGCAAAGTTCAGATGTATCAAGAGTAAAATGACCGTGGAAATGTGCGGTGCCTCATGCCAACTTCATGGCTGGCGTACGCACGTTTCTATAGCTGTTGATCCTTTGGCGACACTTAGAGGTGATGCTGGGAAACTGTTATAATAAATAAATGTGAAAACAATTAGTCCTCAGAGTGATGTGCACATCGGAGACAAATGAACAATTAACACTGATGAACAATTAACACACCCACGTGTCTGCAATTAGATGAGTGGATTTAAAAGCATGCGCAAAGTGGTGCAGAAGATACCGTTAACAATTGCTGCTTTAGCAGTATTAAGACATTGTAAATGGTGCAATACAAAGAGAGCGTGTGTTCAGAGACAGATGGCACTGGCACATGATGACAACTGGCTCATCAGCTGCTTTAGGTTCCCGAGGGCAATCCTCCTGGAACTGTGCGCCTTGTTGCGCGACACTGCGAGGAGCCATGCGCTGCCTGTATCCATACAGGTGCTGACCAGTGGCGGCTGCTGGTCTTTCAAGGAGGGGAAGCTCATTTTCGGCCTACATCATAAAATGTGTCCGTTTATTTATAAGTAAATTCTACCCTCTGGGGCTGCTGCGCGAGGCTAGTGTGACCGCCTGTGAGTGCTTTGGGACAGTGGAGGGGCTCACAGCAGCACCCGCTGCTCGTTGGGGACAGTAACTGCAGAGCGACAGAAGTCAGAGTCTCCAAACACGAGTACAGTCTCCAATAACACCAGAAAAAGATGCTAGATTTGTCGCTAGTCGTTTTTAACAAAGAAAAAGTCACTAAGAGGATTGGAAAAGTCTCCAGATC
>NC_065527.1:35948499-35983320 GCF_006386435.1 Epinephelus moara | reverse complement strand
TTGGAAGTTGACATATTCTGCCATATATGAAGAGGGGAGACTCTCTGGAATCTGGCAATATAAGAACCATGATGCTGGGACATTCTGTCACTTCACAGCTGTCCAAAACATGTGGTTTGTGCCAGGTGTGATTGCCAGTATTTTTTCATTATTGCAAGAAATTCCATTGACTCATTCACAAGTCAAAAATGTGTTATATCTGAAGGAAACATGCAATATTTACATCTAAGATAATAGAAAAATAGTCAACCAAGTGCAATGATCTCCTCCAAGATAATATTTGGTATGCGTATGGCTCTCAATGTATATGGTGACTACTGCCCTTTTATGCATGCATAATTAGGCTGCAGTTGTCTGGGTGCACAAAAGTGAAGTGTGCTGGTCTTGTCATACAAAGTTTGATCAAGTGTCAACTGGACAATGTGGAGATATTTGCATCTTGAAAGCCGGACTACAAATGTGGATAAACAGGGAGAAACACATGCAAGCCTAAGACGTGATAAGATACGATATTCCTCACTATATGAAATGACTGATAACAAGATCTGTCTAATGGATTATAAAGAAATTAGTCAGGTTTTTATTTTGTAGACAATTGTTCTGTATTTATAGCATGATGGGATGACAGCACAGTGATGTGTGTGGTATCACTGGAAAGCTCTGGTCCTGCGCTTTCATGTGATATGCAAGGCATTTCTGTGCGAGCCTGCATTCCCGAGTAATTCATCCAAGAGTAATGTGTGTGCAAAGCTGTATGAAAGCTCTGTTATTCATGATTTTAGTGTAACTTTATCGTTGTTTTTCGCTGCGAAAACTGTGGTCTTGTCGGAGCTAAGCTAAGTTAAGGTTCCGCTGTTTCACGTGATATGCGTGGCTTCTTGCTATGATGCACGGTTGCGGAGAAAATCCATAGAGAAGAACAGGTGTGAGTTTGGACGCACTATGCATCTGCTAATTTACCCCGCTCCTCTTTCTTTTTTTCCTTTTATTTAACAGGAAAACAACAGTTTAATGACTGAGCGGCTGAGTCAATCACATTTCAATAGAAACAACCGCGGCTGCGTTTTATGGGGTAAAAAAACGTTATGACCACCGGCCGGTTTGGCCTGGAACAGACCGGCCGTTCGGGAATACTCCCTAACCTCCCTATGGCCAGCCCGCCCTTGCAAGCAGGCACTGTGCGTGATGGGTGGCTTCTTGGTGAGTAAATTATTTATTCGTTAATCCCCCTGATGCGCATTGAGCATGTGCGCCCCCAAATATTATCCTGTATTCACAGCATCAGTACTAGTCAGTGGTTAAAGTCAGTGACTGGCTGTTTTTTGCTGGTTAAACTACAGCTTCAGAACTTTCTAACAAGCCCCTGATTGTCGCTGTGTGTAAAGTACTCATGTCAATAAACCTGTGTGTAAAGTGTGAAATTTCTTAATCAGCCTCACCTTTTCCCCAGCGCACTTCTGCATTCATTTACAACAATAGTGTGTGATCCATGTAAGTGGTGTATGATATGATGATGCATTCAATTTTCCAATTCGCAATCAGGGTGAGCTCCTCCTCTCCTGTCCCCCCGCCTGTTTTGGCCACACTTTGGCGGTGGGCAGCCATCCTCCGCTTCACATCCACCTTAATGTCGGACCACTTCTTTTTTAATTCTGCGTGTTTACGCTTTTCTGACCCCACAGCATTGACAGCCTCACACACACTCTCCCACTCCCTCCTCTTGCGTTTAGTATTGATGCCGGAGGACAGCGTGCCAAAAAGTACATTTTTGCGCGCCTCCACTTCAGTGAGCAGCGTCTCCAATTCACATTCTGTGAGGTTTTTCTTTCTTCCCGTCTTATTCATTCTTTTGTTTTAGTTTTCTGCTCACGCAGAGAGGGGAATCTTAGGTGCAGGGTTCAATAAATATAATTTGCATATTTAAGTGGGGGCGTTGACAGGGAGGGGTCGGGTACTCCAACATGTTGATTCCATGTTGATTGGGATGTACAAAGGAAATGTACTTGGATTCATGCCTACGCACAGATTCATACATCTGGATGTTTTTGTGCGTACAATGTACGCCATGTTTCAGTAGGAAATCCACGCAAGTCTTTGTACATAAGGCCCCAGGTCTGTCAGTAGAAGGGACTGCGTAGTACCGAACAGGAAGTCTGCTTTTGGTCAGGCAGCCTTTTCTGTGAGAGCAGCTCAGACATGGAACAGTCTTCCAACAACCCTCAGGGAGTATGATACATATCTTTTGTTGATCCATTGACTGGGAGTCATGATGAATATTCAACTTAAAGTTTATTCCTTCACATTAAGTCCGAACAACATGAGGACGTGTAGTTATAAGATAACAACCGTACGTGTGTATAAAATCTCGTTACTCAAAATCTCTCGAGACCTACGTCGGGTACGGCAACACTGCATGGACAAAACAGTATAGTCAAAACAGTATAGCAGTACAGCTGTCTACATCCCCCTTCTTTAGCTTTGATGCGCAACTAGAATTAACACAAAGGAAACATGTACTTATTGTTTCTGAACATATAACACTGTACTGTGACATAATAATTTGAACATTCAAACTTTTAACTGAAAATGGAGAGTCAGAGTTAAGTACATTGTTATGACACAGTTGCAGTAACAAACTTACGGCTCCCTGAATAATGCATAACGAAACAATTCACACCCTATCACATATGCAGGTTCATACATGTTCTGTGTCTTGTCTAGTGTAGGTATTTTGTGTTTGGCTTAGAGACTCTGCCAGATCTAGTGAGATACATAGATGTAGTAGGCTGGACTAGGCTTTTCTCCTGAGTCTCTGCACACTTCTGTAGCACTCTACTAGGAGTCTTTTCAGCACTTGTTTGTTTTTCACTCTGTCCTGGTAGTGTGTGTTCAGTGTTATCCGGTTTTTCAGTCATTTGTGTCTTGTTCATCTCTGATTCAGATGTGTGTTGTGACTCATCTGATTCATTTGCATGCGTGATGGGCTTTGGAGGCTCTGGCTCCATCACTGGCAGGATGTGATGGCGGTTGCGTCTGTATTCCTTTCCTTCAGATTCCACCACATATGAACATGGCTCGCCACACTTTCTCTTTATAACTCCCAATTTGTCATGTCCTTTTTGTGTTTGGAGTCTTACCACTTGGTTTGGTGTTAAGGGAGCTAGTGGCTTGCTGGTCTTACCATGGTAGCATTTCTGTGCTCTGCGCTTCTTTGTAAGCTGGGCTTTAATGCTGGTTGTTGCTTTCGCTGCTGGTTTCAACAGTTGTTTGCAGACAGGCAGGGTTGTTTGAGTCCGTCTGGACAACAGTCTTTGTGCAGGTGAACCCATGATCTTGTCTCTGGGCGTATTACGCATGTTCAACAGGTTCAGATAAAAGTCTGTTCCATCTCTTTTTGTTGTCTAAAGCAGTTTTTTCGTACTCCTCACAGCCCTTTCGCTGAGACCGTTGGACTGTGGGTACTCAGGACTGCCTGGCCTGACTGGTGTATTGAGTGCCATTGTCTGAGTACAGCTTCTGTGGTATGCCGTGGACTGAGAAGTGGCATTTTAGTTTGTTGATCACACCTGAGGATGATAAACTGCCGAGCTGGTCAATTTCAAACCACCCCGAGTATGAGTCCACGAGCACAAGGTAATAATGGTTGTCCCATTCAAGTATGTCTGTGGCAACAACAGACCAGGGCAGATCAGGAACTGTGTGTAGTTTTAGTGGTTCCCTTTGTTGATGTGGTTTCAGGCTGTTACAGACACTGCATGTCTGAATGGCAGTCTCAATATCCTCATTTAGTAATGGCCAGAACACACTTTCCCTTGTCCTTCTCTTTGTGGATTCCACACCTGGGTGTCCCTTGTGTAGCACTTCCAAATATTCCGAGCGCAGGGATGAGGGAATAACTGCTCTGCTTCCTCTTACAATGATGTTGTCTTCAGCAGTGAGTTTGTCACGGAAACTAAAAAATGGTCTCACCTCCAGTGGCACACTGCTTGCACATCTTGGCCATCCATTGTGAATGAAGCGGGTGAGTAGCTGTAGGGTGGCGTCGGCGGCTGTGTGCTCATGGAGTTCCTCAAGCTGCTGGGGAGATATCAGCTGAACCGCCATTACCTCAAACTCCTGCCGTTCCTCCTTTTGGGGACAGACATCACGCCTCGGTGTGCGTGAGAGGGTATCGGCCAGGTAGAGGTGTTTTCCCTTTTTGTAGATGAAAGTCAGGTTGAATTTTTGCAGTCCTAGCATCATGCGCTGCAGGCGTGCTGGGACTGTATGAAAGGGCTTGGTATGGATTGTGACCAGAGGCTGGTGGTCGGTTTCAATCACAACTGGTTTGCCATAGATGTAGTCATAGAACTTGTAGCAAGCGAAAACCACTGCTAGTAGCTCCTTCTCTATTTGTGCATATCTAGTTTCTGTTTGGGTCAGTGTGCGTGACGTGTAGGCCACAGGTCTGGCATCCTGAAGGCAGGCTGCCCCTAGGCCATGCTGGGATGCGTCGCAGGTGAGGGTCACTGATTTTTGCACATCATAATATTGAAGGACAGGTGGGCTGGAGATGCATATTTTGAGCTTGTCAAAAGCGTCCTGTTGATGCTGCGTCCAGCACCAAACCACATCCTTGTGCAGCAGCTGGCGCAGTGGTGTCGTCAGTTCGCTAAGGTTTGGGATGAATTTGCCGAGATAATTATCATCCCCAGGAAGCGTTGGAGAGCTGCCTTGTCTTCTGAAGGTAACATTTCAGTGATCGCTGTGATTTTTGTTGGATCTGCTTTAAGTCCTTCATCTGTGAACAAATGTCCGACATAGCTCACTTCCTTGAGCCTGAACTTGCACTTTCTTGGGTTGAGCCTGAGTTTCACCAGTCTAGCTCGGTCGAGCACTTCTTTCAGGTTTTTGTCATGCTCCTCGACTCCTTTGCCGCCAACAATGATGTCATCCACGATTATGGCGCATGGGTATCCAGCAAATATTTGTTCCATAGCTCTTTGAAAAACTTCAGAAGCCGTGTTAATGCCAAAGGGCATCCTTAGGAACTTGAATCTGCCAAAAGGAGATGTGAATGTGGTGCAGAGAGATGAGGCTTCGTCTAATTTGATCTGCCAGAAAGAGCTTTTTGCGTCGAGGACTGAGAAGATAGTAGCACCTGCCATCTGTGCTACTGCTTCCTCCACTGTGCACATTGGATGGTGAGGGTGCATTAATGCCTTGTTTAGGTCTTTTGGGTCAATGCATATGCGAACGTCATCAGTCTCGTTTTTATGTGTAGCAACCATGTTAGAGACCCATTCTGTGGGCTTGTCTACGGGTTTAATCACTCCTAGAGCTTGCATTCTCTGGAGCTCTTGTTTTACCTTTTTCTGCATTGCCACAGGGATGTGCTGTGGAGGGTTGACAACTGGCGTCACGTCTGCATTTATTTTCATTGAGTATGTTACAGGTAAGTCACCAACTTCATCTCTGAATAAATCTGTGTATTCTTCATACACCCTCTGCGACAGAGTTTGATCCTGAACAGTGTCTATGTGGTGTACCTCTGTGCTGAAAGTGACCAGCTTCATCCTTAAGCTGTCCGCCAGGCCGAGAATGGATTGTACGCTCTTTTTTACAACTTGGAATTGCAGGTTGTATGGCTGCTCATTTAGCCTGCAATGTAGAGTTACTGCACCAATGGATTTGATCATTGCTCCTCCAAAAGCAACAAGTTTAATTTGCTCGCATGTAGGGTTGGGATCCGGATCCGGTTCTTTTTTGGAACCGGGTCCAAAGTTCTGGTTCCGGAACCGGTTCCATTACATTTGGCGTAACGGTTCCTGCAAATGGTTCCTAGATTGTACAAAAAAAAAATAAAAAAAAATAAACCGTCACGTGCATTTCCATTAGAGTGCGGCACGGGCTTATTTCTGTCCGAACCCGACCGAGCCCGGCATTATCTAATCACTAAAGCACTGAGTTTGTGTCACACAGTTGTCATGGTTACAGGCTATTTAACAGGCCGGGCGTGCGCCGGGTGCTCAGCGGAGAGAGACCTCCGTGTTTGAGACGGGAGCGGGCGGTGGGAAGTCCGACGTTTCCAGCGAGGGGAGCGGTAGAAATATAACAAAATAAGATAAAATAGGAGACACCTATCTCCCTCTTTTATTTAATTTTCAGTGTTTAATCAAGGCGGAGGCTGGCGGCGGGAGGTCCGCTTCCAGCAAGGGGAGAGGTAGAAACAAACAGCCAATGTGTGTCTGTGTGTGTTATATTCAGGTGTTGTCAAGTAAATAACAGTGCCCAAGCATGAATGCATAAAAGTATTTTTTATTACATTGTTGTGGTTAATTTTAATAGTGTTACTGTAGAAATCAGAGAATCACTTTTTGTTGTTATTTATTCTCAGGGAGATGATACAAGCTCTAAATCAGAAATACACACCACCCACAAATGTGTATTTTCATCTAATTGTACTGTGCAAAAGTTAGAATAAAGTTTTTGTATTTGTATGATTGCATTTGTGTTTATTATATACTTGTTTAAGTATGGCAAGTATAATGAATATAATGTAGGAATCGGTAAGAGGAATCGGTAAGGAATCGGACCGTTAAGAAGGAATCGGTAAGGAATCGGAATCATTAAAATCCTAACGAGTCCCAACCCTACTTGCATGGCTTGTAAAACTTTTCAGTCTGCCTCATGACTTTGAATGTGTCAAGGGAAAAGACGTTACATTTGGCTCCTGTGTCCACTTTTAACTTAAGGCTTTTGTCAATAACTGTTACAGTGCAGTGTCATTCCTTTTTGTAACAGTCATCAGTTTGCACAGAGTTTATGTCGTTATCCTCATGTATTGTGAAGCCTTCAATGGTTAATGTGTCGTCACTGTCTGAGTCTGTTTCAGCTAATAACTGATTCACTTGTCTGCTTGATTTGCCAGGTTTTGCAGATCTGCACTGCTTTTTGAAGTGGTTATTTTTCTTACAGTTGTGACATTGTTGTCCAAAAGCAGGGCATTGTTCACGTTTGGCTGAGTGGGTGCCACCACAGTTATTGCAGCCTGTGATCATTGTTGATAGATTTTCTGATGTGTGTCTCATTTTACCCTTGAATTTACTGCTGCATTTTACCTGCACGATGTCTACACTGCTGGCAGTTGTCACATGTTTAGGTGCAGAGAGGGCCTTGCTGTGTTGTTCAGTGAGTTCACTTATTTGGCAAATGTGTACAGCTTTCGCTAGTGTGAGATCAGTCTCTTGAAGCAGGGCACGTCTGATACTGTCACAGCTGATTCCACAAACCAGTCTGTCTCGGATGAGCTCATCTTGTAATGCACCAAAGTTGCAGGTTTTGGCTTGGTTTCTTAATGTACTCACATATGCTTCCACCGTTTCACCAGGTTTTTGGTACCTGGTGTTGAAATTGTGCCTTTCCATTATTACGTTAGTTTCTGGGTTGCATATGGTAAATGGTAAATGGACCTGCATTTGTATAGCGCCTTTCTAGTCATCTAGTGACCACTCAAAGCGCTTTTTACACTACGAGTCACGTTCACCCATTCACACACACATTCATACACTGGTGGCCGAGGCTACCATACAAAGGGCCACCTGCTACTCAGTTTTAACACACTCACACACCAATGGAACAGCCATCGGGAGCAATTTGGGGTTCAGTATCTTGCTCAAGGATACTTCGACATGCAGCCTGGAGGAGCCCGGGATCGAACCGCTGATCTTTCGATTGGTGGATGACCCGCTCTACCTCTGAGCCACAGCCGCATAACTCCTAGAATTTCTTTTTCAGGCACTCTGGGTCTTCCCTGGTCTCCGCCAGTGTTATGACCTCGTTATCCGCCGAAACGACTGCCGGTGCATAGGTGAATGACTGCTCCCTCTCAATAGCCTCTGGTCCCGCTAGACCTACCTAGCAGAAATATAATTGAAGTGTGGCAATTAATTTCCTCTAGGCACTTTAGAGATGGTTGACTCTAAAAGCTGCAGTGAAGCCCTGAGGCCTCACCTAGCCCAAGGGAGCTGTTAACAGACCATTTCACACAAATTTCACTAGCACATTTTAATAGAGAATTTTTAGTGTCCCATGATGGTCTTACAGGAGACAGGTATATAACTATGGGAGGAAGCACTAAATCAAGTGTTTTTTGCTTAAGAAAAAAATGTTCAAATAAACAGGACTAAAGATTAGAGTTAAATATTGTCTTTCAACAGATTCAGCCTTGTGTTTAAAGAACTACACTGGTAGCGTCTAAGTAGTCAAGTAAGGTTAAAGGGTACTCAAGAAATTAAGTATTGCGCTTACAGAAAGAATACTCAAAATGTATTACTGCAGTGACAATTAGTATAATCTTTGGTGGGGCGGTGCGGTGGTGTGGTGGTTAGCACTGTCGCCTCACAGCAAGAGGGTTCCCGGTTCGATCCTGGGTGTGGGAGCCCCTCTGTGCGAAGTTTGCATGTTCTCCCTGTGTCAGCGTGGGTTCTCTCCGGGCACTCCGGCTTCCTCCCACAATCCAAAGACATTCAGATTGGGGATTAGGTTAATTGATAACTCTAAATTGTCTGTAGGTGTGAATGTGAGCGTGAATGGTTGTCTGTCTCTATGTGTCAGCGACCTGTCCAGGGTGTACCCAATGTCAGCTGGCATAGGCCCCCCTGCGACCCTCAAGAGGATGAAGCAGTTAGAAAATGGATGGATGGATGGATAATCTTTGGCCTTGACACAGTTAAATCAACAAGTCCTCCAAACCATGTGCTCCTACCCTCTTATATGACCCTGTTATGACCCAGGTCAATATTTTTTGAGTATTTTCCTTGTCTTGATCTGTGTGACCTTTAAGGCGTTCTCTCCTCCTGTCAGTGTGTACATGTGTTGGAGTGTGATTGGTTGCTGCAAAGCAGGTGGTGAGTGCTGATTGGGCTGGCACAAGAAGACTGCTGACACCGGATTGGCCCACTGCGAGTCAGAGGGTTTTTAAACCTTCAGCAGACAGAAGCTCTTCCCTCCTTTCACCTTTCCGCTACCAAGAAAGCCAGCGCTTAGATTGTGTTTGTGCTTTTGCTTGTAAGTACCTGCAGGCAAAAAATGAATTCTAAAATTTACTGGTAACCAATGAAGAGAGGCTAAAACAGGTGTAATGTGTGATCTTTTGCTTGTGCAAGTTAAAAGCCTTGCAGCAGAGTTCTGGACTGCCTGAAGACGGTCAAGCTCTTTCTTATTTAGACAGATAGAAAAACTGTTACAGTATTCGAGGCGAGATGATATAAAAGCATGAATGATCATCTCCAACTCTGCCTTTGAAACAAGGGTTCAAAGTTTGGATATGTTTCTGAGGTGGAAAAAGCAGTTTCTAATTAATTGTTTGGAGTGGCACTCTAAGGACATTGCTGAGTCAAGGTGAGGTGTGTCTCTGTTTTATCTGGGTTCAACTGTAGGTAATTGTCAGTTAACCATTGTTTGATGTTTGACAGACAATTTGTCAGGGACGATACTTTATGGAATTCGGTGGGCTTGAATGTACAGTATAGCTGGATATCATCAGCATAAAGGTGGTAAGAAATATGGTTATACTGTGCAATTAGTTGTCCTAGAGGGAGCACATATAAAAGAAACAAAATAGGACCTAAAACAGAACCCTGTGGAACCCCGCATGACAAGTCTTTAGTTTTGGACATAATCTGGTTTGCAAAAACACTAAAGCTTCTACCAGCGAGGTAAGATGAAAACCATTCTAAAACTGATCCAGTCATTCCGACCAGCTCTTGCAGTCTTTTTATCGTAATCTTATGATCGACTGTATCAAAGGCAGCTGAAAGCTCCAATATAACTAAAACTGTGTATTCGCCGGAGTTGGCTGACATCATAATATCATTAGTGACTTTAAGTAATGCAGTTTCCGTGGAGTGCACCTTCCGAAAACCTGACTGAAATCTGTCAAAAATTTCATGTTCCTCTAAGAAAGAGGTCAGTTGTTCTGCTACAGTTTTTTCTAAAATTTTCGACATGAATGGAAGTTTGGATATTGGCCTATAGCTTTTCGGCTGTGAATGATCGAGACCAGGCTTTTTCAGTGTTGGTTCAACGACAGCATGTTTAAAAAAGCTGGGAACCACACCAGTTGAAAGTGAGTTATTATATAGGTCTACAATACAAGGGCCAATGGAGTTGAATACTTTTTTAAATAGAGCAGTGGGGAGAACATTGACGGGACAGGAGGAAGGTTTCATTTTAGCTAGTAGAGTAGTAATGTCATGTAATGTCACAGGTTTAAAGGAGGACCATGTGAGAGGGGATGGATCAGAGGCAGAGCTGTAAATGTTTGATGGAGTGATACTTTCCCTAATGTCACTGATCTTATCAGTAAAGAAATTCCAGTAAAGAAATCCCCGTGTTCTCTGCTTTAGAGAACACGGGGATTTGAGGGACAGAGGGGGAAACAATGGCGTTTATGGTGTCAAATAAGAATTTAGGGTTTTTCTTATTTGAAGATATTAACTGGGAAAAATATTCAGTTCTGGCATTTTGTACAATAGAATTTAAGGAGGACCTAAGTTCCTTAAGGTGTAGCCTGTGAACCTCAAGTTTAGTTGATTTCCATAAACGCTCTGCCTTTCGACAATTTCTCCTATGATTCAGGATAGTTTCATTTATCCAAGGACAGGGCTTTTTATGAGAGACGAAATTGGATTTGACAGGTGCTAATTTATTTAAAATAGCTGAGCATTTACTGTTAAATGACTGCATAAAAACATCCATATCATCACATCAATTTATAATTTGCCTTTGGATCATAGTTTTCAAGGGTGGAGGATCCAGAGGGAGGTTAAGATCAAAAAGTACACAGCTATGATCACTCACAAGTATATCCTCCACACACACATTTACAATATTGAAGTGAGAAAACAAGGTCCAGGGTGTGTCCCTTTATGTGTGTGGGTCCAGAGACATGCTGCGTGAAATTAAAAGAGTCAGTGATGGATAAGAGATCAGCAGCCATGTTACATGAGGCATTGTCGACATGTAAATTGAAATCGCCCAAAATTAAAACCTTCTCCAGCTTGATGATAGAAGATAAAAATTCGGTAAAATCAGTAAGAAAAACACCTGTTGGACCAGGAGGGCGGTAACTTAGCACACAGTAAAACATATTAATAGAACCGACCTTAATCATTTGTGACTCAAAAGAGGGAAAATCTTCAGAGATCATATTTCTGCATAAGCATCTGTCCTGGTACACAGCGGCAAGACCGCCACCACGGTGACCCAATCTAGGTGTTGCAATAACGGAGCAGTCAGTAGGACAGAGCTCATTTAGATGAATAAACTCATTGTCCCTTTGCCATGTTTCTGTAATAAACATAATGTCCAAATTCTCTCTGGTGAAAAACTCATTTAGAAAGAGGGATTTGTTAGAGATGGATCTAGTATTAAGCAAGGCTATCCGGGCCAATGATGACGTGTCAGCATCCTCAACAGCTGACAGTGGAACTGACAGCAAACACCTGGTGTAGTCACGTGATGGGGGAACACCCAAACAGGGCGTATTACCAGTGATGACAGGGATGACAGAATCGCTGGCTGTGGGACGGTATGGGGGGCGTGATGAAGATGTAGCGGAAGAAGGGGAATCTCGTGTGTGAGTGATGTCAGATGTAAATACCGGTAGTCAATCACGTGGGGCGTAGTGTACTGCGTGCTGGATGTTGGTAGTTAGCAGTTTCGAGCCAAGTTTATTCGGGTGCAAGCCGTCCCTCCAAAAAAGAGACTTGCGGTTCCAGAAGAGGTTGAAATTCTCAATAAACGCCATATTGTGAGCCCTGCAGGCGGACTGAAGCCAGTAATGCAGGTAGAAGACTCGGCTAAAACAACTAGGACCGTGGGACAGTGGAGCAGTGGGGCCAGAGATAAAAATGGATTTCTCTGTTTGTTCTAAGAAACTAAAGAGGCGGTTAAAAGCAGCTTTGGTAAGCTCAGACTGTTCTTTTGCTGTATCCACAATGCCACAGTGGATAATAAAACGATGGATGGAGTCCGGAAGTGAGGGCACAATGTTCTGGAGCTTTTCCAAGATATCGAGGACAATGGCACCAGGGAGACAGAGAGTGGTTGCATTAAAAAACCGGACATTTCTAATTATTGAGTCGCCAATTATGAGAGTGGTGGGAGAGAAAAGTGGCCGGGGGGATGTAGGCTGAGTGTTGTCAATAGGAGGCAGCGGACGTTCAGTGGCCCCAGTGCAGGGCGAACTCACCGGAGGCTGGGCGGTCTGCGGAGGGTCCACAACAACCGCAGGACAGACAGCGGTGGCAGCAGGCTCGGTGAGCGGAGGAGGAGAGGTGGGCTCAGCAGCCCGACAGAGAGCGGTGATGATGGGCTCGGTGACTGGAGGAGAAGCAGAACCAGCAGTGGTGTCGGTGTGTACAGGACCGAAAATGATGGTGTCCAATAACTGCTCAGCCTCTTGGATTTTGTACAGTGTAGAGATTCGTTCCTCTAGTTCCTCAATCTTATGAGTGAGACGGGTACAGCTGACACAGTCCAGCGGAGAGGTGAGTGGAGCCATTGGTTATAGATGTATGACAAAAGCCGGGCAGATTCACAGGCTGGAGGTTAGCAGGCAGGGTTAACAGTTGAAGGCTAGCAGGTAGGGCTGGTAGCTGAAGGCTAGCAGGCAGAGTTGACAGACAGAGGCTGCAGGTAGCAGGCTGTTAGCCCCCCGGTTAGCGCTGGTGGTGTTAGCGTGGACCTCTCAGCTGCTAGGCTAATAGCCGTCAGCGCGATCCCGCTGAGGGCCGCTGGTGGTGTTAGTCCCCCGGCTATCGCTGGTGGTGACGTGGGCCGCTGGTGGTGTTATCCCCCCAGTTAGCGCTGCTATCAAAAGTGAGAGCAATAAGCCGCTGAGAGTCCGTCACCGCTAACTCAAACATAGAAATCCAAAAGAGGCGAAAATCCGAGCTCAATCCGACAAGTGAGCGCGAGCCGACCTGAGCTGTCACCGTCCAGCCACACCGTCCAGCCGCACTGTCCCTCTACTGACTTAGGCCACACTGTCCTCTAAGCTCTGTGGCAAATAAATGTTTATGATACTTACATGTTTTATGACTAACTGCAATTGCCAGGTGTAATAAGCTAATGTTGGGCAAAAACAAAATACACTACAGTCGCATGACTTAACGTTGCCACCACAACATGGCTGTAAAGCCGTGATCGGTGTGATGACATTCTGTAGCAACTGTAGTATTAAGATGCATAAAAGCATCAAAATTCACAGTGGGGTATTTACTGACATATTTTATGTTGTAGAACAAAACGTGAAAGTCTATTAAGCTTGTGCTGACTGCAGACCTTATTTCAGGCATCTAACCAAAAACCCATTCAAAAAATCTATGAACCTGAGACGAGGGAACCAGGGGTGCTAAAATGCTAACTCATTTCAAGGTTTTAGGACTCATTCCTGGAGCCCTCTATGAGTCTCAAAATGACAGATATGACTGTCAATGGCTGGAGTTTTAAACATGTATGTTACGTTGTTGGACTTTTGTTAGGTTTAGGCACCAAAACTACTTGCTAAGTTTAGGAAAAGATGATAGTTTGGGTTAAAATAAGTGGATTGGTTATGTAACTTAAGAAACGTGTGCAAGTTAACGTACCCATGTGACCATAGGGTCATTTGTTCCTATTCATTAATACGACCCACAGGAGCATTTACTAAATAAGCGCCCCTACTGGTGGCAGAAGATCACCAACACATCCCTAAATGACAGAATAGGTCATTTGCCAATGAGTCCCAAAATGACATATATGATCGTTGAAGGCTGCAGTTTTAAGGTGGGCTAACAGCTAAGCTAAAAACGAACCCATGCCAAACACCAGTACCATTTGTCCTGCTAGCCAACGTACGATCTTTGGAAAATAAACTGGACTACCTCAAGCTGGATCTAGCAACCAAATGGTAGGTGAGAGACTGCAGTGCTATAGTACTAACTGAGACATGGCTTAATGCATTGGTTCCTGACGATGCTATTAGCATGGAGGGGCTAACAACATTCCGCTCGGATAGAAACAGTGCTCTGAGTGACAAATGTCTCATTGTGTCATACGGATTACTGTTAATTTATTATGCTGATCTGTTCTGTACGACATCTATTGCACGTCTGTCCGTCCTGGAAGAGGGATCCCTCCTCAGTTGCTCTTCCTGAGGTTTCTACCGTTTTTTTTCCCCCGTTAAAGGGTTTTTTTGGGTAGTTTTTCCTTATCCGTTGCAAGGGTCATAAGGACAGAGGGATGTTGTATGCTGTAAACCCCTGTGAGGCAAATTGTGATTTGTGATATTGGGCTTTATAAATAAAATTGAATTGAATTGAAAATTGAATGACACAACAGTAGTGGGTCTCATTCAAGATGGAGAGGAGCTGGCCTACAGGGAGGAGGTGAGGCATTTGGTGGATTGGTGCAACACAAACAACCTGGTCCTGAACGTTGAGAAAACAAAAGAGCTCATCATCGACTACAGAAAGAACCGGCCCAGTCATACACCACTCCTCATCAACAACTTTACAGTAGAGGTGGTCAAAAGCACTAAGTTCTTGGGGTTCAGTTAACGGACAATCTAACCTGGTCACTTCACACTTCACAAGTTACCTAAGTAACCTTACTTAACTTACATCATGTATAGGGTATGACATAAGTACATTACGTGCATTCCGGTTACCTGACCCTAACCCTAACCCAACATTGACTTTTGGCTTTACACAGGACATGAACAGTGGTGTCCTTGATGAAGGTACTGTATTTGTTCTACCCATCCATCAAGCCCAACCTCCTCCATACACATACTGCTTTTCAAAGTCAAACATGCTTCCTTGGTAGGATGGGTCCTTCCAAGTCAGTACCTACAGAGACGAGGCAAGACTCCTTCCTAGCATTCTAGTGAGTGCTGTGGTGTGTGTCACTGAAGAGGCCCTGCCTTCAATTATGGCAGATTGTGTGCAAAGAATTGTAGGTTCTTCATGCATCCTTGAAAATTCTCAGATGGAAGGACTCAGTCCTCGGTAGAATTTGAAGGATCTGTGACCAGTCCTTTGGTGGGATTCAGTTACATAGCCTCCTTGAAATTCAGCCGTTTAAGGCTCCTTCCTTGACTTTGAAAACCACCAACAGACTTTGTAAGTTGTTTTTTTTTCCTAAACCCAACCACCACTTCCCCTAGTGGGAACCTTTTCTCTCTCTCTTTTTTTTCTTCTTCTCTTTTTTTCCTTTCATTTTTCCTTCTCTTTTTTCTCATTTTTAATGTCAATCATTCATCACCTTTCTGTAATCTCCTGTCACCCCTGGCATACAGAAATGAAGTTCACACAATACAAACAAACAGTATCACTCCATCATAACACAAACCAACAGACAAAAAATAATAATAAATCAATTAAAAAACAAAACAAAAAACAAACACACAGCAGACAAAAGCTAAACAATGTACCTCACACAACACGTGGTCGTACAGTAAAAATTCCATATTGGCATAACAATACCATCCAATCCAAAACTAGCTCAACCGCAATAAATACAAACTGACAAAAAGGCATTCTTGAAGAAGTAAGCAGAGACCATTCACAGTTTTAGATTTCACCACGTCATTTCTCACCACTCCTCAGCTTCAATAAACTTTTCCCACCTATCAAAGTAACCTTGCTTATATTCATAATACCCTTCTAAAATAGACTGGTGTTTAAGGAAGCCCTTAAATCTATAGATGTTTAAAGATTCTACTCCAGTTGCCTTATAAATGAACATTTTCCCTAATAATATAATTAAATATATATACCCTGTACCCTATATACCCTGTACTTACCCTGTAACTAAATGTAACTACGGGGGAACTAGTAGTGCTTTAGATTACAGCCCCTATACCCTGTACTTACCCTGTAACTAAATGTAACTATGGGGGAACTAGTAGTGCTTTAGATTACAGCCCGCATACCCTGTACTTACCCTGTAACTAAATGTAACAATGGGGGAACTAGTAGCCCTTTAGACTACAGCCCGCATACCCTGTACTTACCCTGTAACTAAATGTAACTACGGGGGAACTAGTAGTGCTTTAGAATACAGCCCGCATACCCTGTACTTACCCTGTAACTAAATGTAACTACGGGGGAAATATTAGCGCTTTAGAATACAGCCCGCATACCCTGTACTTACCCTGTAACTAAATGTAACTACGGGGAACCAGTAGCGCTTTAATAGCTGTATTTACCCTGTAACTAAATGTAACAAGAGGAAAACTACCACTGCATATATCACTTGTTCTGTAACTACAGAGAACAATGTGAGATGTTTGTTTTGATTTTATTTGCCTCAAAACGTGGAAGAACAAACTAAATTAACTGCACAGTAAGCTGTCAGTAAAGCATGTCAACCATATGCGTTGTGTTTTATCTTGCTATATTTGTATTTATTTCCTGGGATGAAAGGAGAGCGTGCACAGAGCTGGAAAAAGGTAAGCTTGCATGTTGAGGAGCGGTAATGCCGGACGAACACAATTGCCAGGGAGAAGACCTTCAACATTTTAATGACTTCAAAATTGTCAACATGTTTACACCAAAACACAAGTGAATCACATCTAGGGTGGGTGAATTCTGTCTGCCGACGGCAAGCAGAGTCATGAAGCCATAAACGAGCATCAAGTAATGTAATGCTGGTGAGGTGAGCGACAGCTGAGACGGTCTTCAGACGCCAACAGTATCCATGACAACATACTGTCACCTGGACCTTTGTTCCGAAGTAAACACACAGATGTACCCTGTAGTTGTATAGGCTACCCGCTAAAAATATAAAGGAACAATGTAGATTGCCTGTTTGTTCATAATTAGATCATTTTGAAATAAAATCACATCTGATTTATTACTTGCTGCAGAAGTCATCACTCCATCTTCCTTTTTCAGTTTTATTGTCATACTGTACCCTGTAATAATAGAATAAGTACCCTGTAATTAAAAATACCTATTGTATAAGTTCCCTCTAAATTTCCCCCAAACTTCCATATTATTGATCAGTAGGTCGCGCATACCCTGTTATGATAGAATAAGTACCCTGTAATTAAAAATACCTATTGTATAAGTTCTCTCTAAATTTCCCCCAAACTTCCATATTATTGATCAGTAGATTGCACATACCCTGTTATAATAGAATAGGTACCCAGCAGTTAAAAAAACCCTATAATATAAATTCTCTGTAAATTCACGAATTGTTAGCCCCTTATTCAATAACTTAACATCTTGTTCCCCCGTACCTACATATATGTATTGGTACCTACTACACTGGTACACCGTTAGTACAACAGATTACACCGTAACTACCCGATAGTTATGGTGTAAATTGCGGGCTGTAATCTAAAGCGTTACCAAGATTTCCTTCTTCATTAACAAGATTATTTATGAACAAAACACCCTGTTCAAAAAGACTCCTCCAAAAAACTGGTTTCCCTTCAATCACAATATTGGAATTAAGCCATATAATCTGCTGCAAAACATTGTCTCCACCCTCTGAAGGATTAAACTGAAAGCTTAACCAACTCTCTATAACCTCCTTAAGGAACACAGATGAATTTTTTAAGTATTTTCTCAACTGAACCCATATGACAAGGTTGAATTTGCAAAAAAGGGTAGAGCCTTTGTTGGAACAATGGATGAGTACCTTCCAGTAACTTGGATAAAAACTAGTCCTTATGCAGGTACATTTTTTGAATAAAGGTAGCTTAGGTAGTGAGGCATAATGGCTCAAGATTCTTTGAGACTTTGTAAGTCTTTATACTATGCTAACTGACCTCCTCCTTCACTCCCGTAATAATTGCCACAGCCACTAGAGCTCGCTGCCAAGCAATAAACGTAGATATGGGTCGTAATGAGCTGCTTGTACAAATGACCCATGAGGTTAGGTTTTAGGTAGGACAGTCTTGGTTGGGCACCACTGATATTTACTCTTTGCACTTTTGAAGGCCAGAGGACAATTAAGCTCAATGAATTTCCATCCTTCCTTAACTATAACCTCTCAACCCTGGCTGCTAATATTAAGTATACCTTACCATAACTATTTCATAGTTTCTTTGACACAAATACATGTTGTCATGCTTAGATTGTAGAAAGAAGTCATTTTAAAAAACACTGTCAATGAACACAATCTGGTTTTGCAGAAGCTTTCACTATCAACACTTTCTGATGATAAGGTTGATTCAACATCTTGCGCACAAACACTTCAGGACCATACTGGCACAGTGAAGCATAATTTTGCCCGTTGACTACAAACAGTTTCAATTTATTTCAGTAGATTTTGAAGAAAGAAATGTCATCACCTTTTTAGGGCTACTCTGTTGTTACCACAGTGTGGTGATGCAATTGAGAGCAGTGAATGTTTAAGAACTCGCCTTTAAATGATCCTGTACATGACATCTAGTGATTATTTTACTTTACCATCTGGATCCGATTTTGCGATAAAGCGGCCTCTGAATGAACTGCTTTTCAGCAGCCAAAAACCAACTCTCTGACTCTGGTGTGTCCTTGAATGCACCATCTGCCTGAAAAGGAAATGAGAAACCCCTCCCTCTCACAGCTGCATAACCACAAGGTGCAACTTTGATAATAATTGCAAATGAATGGGTTGAGCATGGGCCCTCCAGCTGACTGCTCATGCCAAATTACCACATAAACAACTCTGCTGTGGCGACTTCAGGGTAAATCTGCAGAATAGCCTATCTGACACCTGGGAAAGCCTGGCTCTCCCTGTCCCACGGTCACATTAAACCTGTACCCTGAGCTCAGGCTCATGCCTGATTCCCAGGGGAATGCTAACTTCTCTCATTCTACACCATTACCTTGAAGTTGTGATGTGAAAAACAGAACAGTAGAAGAAGACACTGTGTCACTAATGCACAGCTGCGCATATCATATTTGGATATTTGTGACGTGTGTACTTGTGGTCCTTTACATCTGAAGACTACATAGTATGTGCCTTTGTATGCATGTATTCATGAACTGTAACTTGCGCAGAGACCAGTCTGTTTCTGAGTGTCTATGTGTGTATATCTCAAAGAGAAAAGTGAGAGTATAATTATAGCACCACAGACAAGATAATGACAAACTGCTCTGACTTTCCCTTAGAGCCATCAAAGTTTCTCTCCCCTCTCATGAGCACTTTACCCTCTTTCTCCCTGCATGCCATGTTTTACCCCTCAGGGGGCAGAAATCACAGAAGAGAAGCTAGAGGAGAGGCAAGAAAGGAAAATGTGAAATGAGGGTTCTACTTATCACTTGGCAAGTGATCTCTCTGTTTTTAAACCTGCGTCTGAGAAGTCTGCAGATTGGTGGCTTCAAAGGGCCACCAATACTCAAAGAATATGATTAGACTGTGAATGCTGCTGCACACTCACACACCAATGGGAAGCATCATCGGGAGCAATCTGGGGTTCAGTATCTTGCTCAAGGATACTTCAACATGCACACTGGAGGACCCGGGGATTAAACCGCTGATCTTCCGATTGGTGGACGACCAAGAGGCTCCATCTCTGAGCCACAGCCGACTCAAAGCATCGACCTGGCCTTGAAATTCCCCAGTCCAAATCTGATCAACCAGCACCCCACCTTGTTACCAACAGGACTCAAAGGATCTGCTGTCAAGTCCCCAGTCCCAGACACCCCCCAGATGTCCTGTGTCCATGCCTCGGCAGGTCATAGACAGGTCCAATCCAAGGAGGCCCCACCATCAATTGGGGCTACCTCTGAGGTACTGGCATGTCCCGTGAATGCTCAGTCAGATTGGGCTCTGGATCATGTGAATGCCAGGTTGACATCTTGAACTCTTTGTCATACTCCTTGGGCTATTCCTGAACAGTTTTTGCAGTGTAGCATGGGAGATTGTCCTGCTGGGGGGGCCACTGCCATTTGGAAAAGCTGTTACCATGAGGGGGTGTACTTGGTCTGCAACAGTGTGGAGTGTGTCAAGTGGCATCCACATGAATGCCAGGACCAAAAGTTTCCGAGCAGAACATTGCACTGCACTGTAACAGTGCACTGTTATTCACTTCACCCTCCAGTGGTTTTAATGTTTTGGCTGATTGGTGTGTGTTACGTCCCCCGGCCGCCTGTGTATGTATTATGTGTATGTGCTTATGTCTATGTAGTCTATGTATTATGTGTATGTGCTTATGTCTATGTAGTCTATGGATTTGATCACCATGTTTAGTGGAGAGTCAGACCTCTCTTTCTGTCCGGAGATCGTGTGTGTTGTGTTTACAGGTGTGCAGGTGATTCGCTGGACGATCGTGACGTTGCTCCGGCTGGATTGGCTGAGCAAGGGGCTCGGCCTTCTGTGTCAACGGTCGCCGACTGGATAACAAGCGTGACGTCACCGCTGCTGGATTGGTGGAGCAAGGGGCTCGGCCTTCATAATGCCGGCCACACGGAAGCCGCGGTCTCTCTCGTACATGGCAGCAGCACATTGTATCGTTCTCTGGTTTTGTAATTGATAAGTACTTTGTTGTGTGATCCACGTGTGATTATTTCGCTTGCTTGCTAAATAATTCACCCTTTTGTTAAGACCAGCGCCTTAGGGCCAACTGAGTCATTTGTGTATATTGTAAATAGTCATTGTCACATATTATTGTTTGCACGGAGCGTAGGGGTGAGCTGCTATTTCTGTTATACCTGTTTTCTCATGTTTATCATTAGCCTAGGGAGTTAGGCCTAGTATTGTATTTTTGTTTCTTTTGTTTTTGTTAGGAATTAGTTATTTCGCCGGTCGGTAGACAGGTTGCTTTTTGTTTGTTGTTTTGGCCTGGGCTCACCCTGACGTCTTTTGCTCCATTTTGTGTGCGATATCGTACAGTGTGTTTTTGGAGTGTGTAGCAATAAATTGCTCACTTGTACATTTACTCTCGTGTTTCTGTGTGTCCTTATGTTACGCACCCACACCCCTAGACCGGGGCGTAACAGTGTGTTCCAGCAACCAGTTTTCACTGTTATAAGATAGGAAGACGATGTTGTTTACAGAGATGTATCAGCTTCTAAACCACACAAAAATGCCAGTGCAGATGGAAAAGTTTATAGTTGCATAAGCCGTGGAGATGTTGATGGACTCAGACTCAGAAAATTCCTGTTTTGATCAACATTCTAAATCATATCACTCTGACATCTCTCCACTTTGTGCATGTATAGGTCCTGTTTGTGCATGTGTGTGTATTTCGGACCTGTGTGTTAATGACAACGGAGTGAAAAAATTGAATTTCCCCTCAGGGGGATTAATAAAGTATATAAAATTAAATTAAAAAATTAAAAATTAAATATGAAGAACCAAACGAGTTTGGTGGGATGAAACGGGATCTCCATGATGATTACAGCGACACACGGACAAAACGATCACAGAGGAGAGGGAGACAACAGTATTGACACTGGAAGTGACAACATGTTCCGCTATACCTCAAAAAGAATATAATTATTATCACAATTATTGTTACTATTATTGTTATTTATACTATTCAAATTGGCAGAAGGAAATGTGCAAAATGTAAATGTGAAATTGATTTTGTTATTGAAAATGACTGTCTTTGACAAAAATGCATTTTCTCATTTCATTCAAGTGTTGATAAAAAAGGAATGGAATAAGATAGAATATCAGGAACTGTACTATCCTTTGAGTCACCAAAACCTGGCTAAATCCTGGACAGCCCCATTCAACCAGGAGACTTTTTTTCTATTTGCTGAACTGACAGAGCAGAGGACTCTGGTGAGAGAAGGAGAGGAGATATGCTTAATGCTGAATAAGGACTGGTGCGTCGTTGGGATTGTGAGCTGCTGTCCTGGTCCTGCTTTGGATCAGTGTTGCCCGTACTTGGAAAAAGTAACCATGCAGCCGTCTTGTCAGGTTCAGGATGTATGGTCAGTTAAATCATTCCACAACCAGAAACCACGGATTACCACAGCCATCTGGAAATATGGGCAATTATAAGGCAGCAGCCAACAATGTTAGAAGATTTTAAAAAAGTGCACAAGTTAAAGGAACTGATAGGATCACATTTTACTGGAGCTGTACCTTGTATAATTCCATGTGATGAATGACGGGTCAAATAAACACAGGACTTTCACCCAGGAGACCGCTGTTCATGTACCATGTAAAACCAAAAGTCAAAACTGTTTTAACGTAATGTTACGAAACTTTCGTCCGTCCATTCACATACTAATGTGACTCCTATGATGTATGTCCTGTTATACCATGGTCTGGGTGAATACTCGATTCTGACTGGCTGCAGGGTGTCCGTTAAAAAGTGTTGTAGGACACCTAAAAAAGAAGTTCCGGTCAAATAGCCTGATTGTTCTAAATTATTGCGCTGGCTCAAACGCTAGTTGGTAACCGTGGCAACAGAAACACAGAACATACGTTAACATACGTTATTTCACAGTTTATTTATCACAACGGCAAGACAGTAGACAAGACATGAGTGATTTTATAGTTTCCTTTAACCTATTTGGTGAATTTGATAATTTTGAAGACTGGGATGCAGCAGAAGAGAAAGAGAGAAGAGAATATAAGAAGAAGGAGATGCGACACAAGGAGGTGACACCGGAGGAATTGAACAATTTAGAGGATGACAAGGACGAGGTAAACACAAAGAAAACCACGAAATGGGCAGTTAAAACATTAAGAGACTTCCTGGCTCAGAAAAACATGGACATCAACTTTGAGAGCTACACTGCCACTACTCTCAATGACATTTTGCGACTGTTTTATGCGTCTGTCCAGTCGACTAAGGAAGGAGGAGAATACAGTGTTGCCAGTTTGAGGAGTTTGAGAGCCGGCATTAATCGCCACTTAAGAGACGTCAACATCATCAGCGACACTGTGTTCAAGAGCAGTAATGCAGTTTTTAAGGCGATACTGAAGCGTTACAGAAAGAGTGGGAAAGACACCAGCTTTCACCATCCTCGTATCCCTGAGTCGGACCTTGAGATAATCAGATGTTCATCTGCGCTGTCTCCCGATACGCCCCTCGGCCTCGTCAGAAAGGTGTGGTTTGACATCCAGCTGTGTTTGGCTCGGCGTGGCAGGGAGGGGAACCCTGAGCTGACCATGACATCTTTCAGCATCCAGAGAGACGAGGATGGCGTTGAATACGTCAGCCTAGCGCATAATCCTGACACTAAAAATCATAAAGATCCAAACGACCCACACAAGCAAAACCTAAGAGGTTTTATGTTCGCAAGGCCCAGGGATCCCCTGTGCCCAGTAAAAAGTTTCAAGAAGTACATCTCTAAATGTCCCCCAGACGCAAAATCTTTTTATCTGCACCCAAAGCGCTCCATCACCATGGTATCTGATGTGTGGTACTCCAGGGAGCCGATGGGTGTCCACTACCTGGGAGACATGCTAAAAAAAATCAGTGAAGAGGTCTGTACAATTCTAATAATGTAGCCCTATGTATTATGCCTAACCCCTCTTCTGCCCTCATTAATAGCCTGTGTGTTTATTATTGTTTCTTTAAGGTGGGTCTGTCGCGGATTTACACGAACCACAGCCTCCGGAGCACGGCTGTGGGTCGACTCTCAGACGCCGGGCTGGAGACACGCCAGATCATGTCTGTGACGGGGCATCGCTGTGAAAGCAGCCTGCAGGCTTATTGGGCTCCATCAGTCCATGAGAGACGAAAATGGAGCAACATTTTGTCGTCCCGCAACGTCCCAACCAGCAGTGGTCAGGGTCCACAAACATTAAATCTCCGTCCTTCAAATGCCACTATGATGGACATGCCAGTATCTCTATCAAATTTCACGATCAATGGCAATGTTGCTTTTAATTTTAAATAGTTTGTCGCCTGTCTTTCTGTCTTGCTTACCTTACTTAGGCTACTTACTTGCTTGATACAGAGTGAATGGTGGATAATATTTATAAAAACGATTTAGGATAGACTTACTTGCTTGATACAGTGTGAATGGTGGATAATATTTTTAAAAACGATTTAGGATAGACTTACTTGCTTGATACACATTTAATGATCAGAGTGAATGATGGATAATATTTATTGCAATAAAAACGATTTAGGAAACTATCTGTGGACTTTGATTATTTGAAACAAAATTTCGCATCATCCTCTGGACACACACAAGCGGTAAGAGGTGCACTTGCCCTCTGAAATGATACTCTGTATCGCGTAACATAACTTTAAGCAATCATCTCACTTCCCTCCACTGATTAGGCCCTTGCCCTCTGAAATGATACTTTGTATCACGTAACATAATGTTAAGCAATCATCTCACTTCCCTCCACTGATTAGGCCTAATATAACAGCTGTGGCCGACCGAGCTGCAGGTTCTGTGGCCAGAGCCGGTTACCTTGGCAACGCGTAACAGCGAGAGATATTAAATAGTCCACTCAGCCGCTTCTTGTGAAAAACTTACGATTTTAAGGGTAAAAAACAACATTAACGTATTAATAATTGATTTAATATTTCTTTCTTTCGTAAGTGACCATGGTATAAGCGGGATAATGCCCTTCGAGGTGTCCATTATCGCGTCGGACGGTTCACGCCTCCGCGTCGTCCATTCATTTCTGATAATGGACACCTCGTCGGGCATTATCCCTTACTTATACACTTATTTTAATCAAACACATGTTTTTTTCTAAACCTAACCAAGTAGTTTTGTTGCCTAAAAATAACCACGACCGTTTGTCAATTTCAATCATGTTTTACACTGAGTTTCACACAGGAGAAAGTGCGTCTATTACAGACATTAAAGGGTGTGTCTCATGGAGACGCTGAAGGGTGTGATCGACATCAGTATCCTGCTGAAGGGATAACAAAGTATTTTGATGACCTGGGATGAGAACACATTGACTTATGACTTATCAGCTGGTGGAAGTTCTATGTGTTTTTTGTTGGTAGGCCACCATGCCATATTCTGATGCTCTATTTGAGTAGTCACATTAGTTGTTTTTTGTGAGTGACAAAGCCTTCTCAAAGTGAGCATATTACTGTGTCTTTAAAGAGGAGATGACAAAATAAAGCCTTGGTCTTGGGTTGGATTCAGGTCTCAAATTTGACAGTGGCAAATTGAGTCAGACATTAACTTTGGGCTGTATCATGCTTTAATTATATTCCCCTTAGTAACTGTGTTTACAGTCTTTCATTAACTGTGTGATATGACTTATAGAACTGGAGTTACAGATAAGATAATTTCTGCTCCTCTTGAAAAACAACACATTTTGGATATAAAGTCTTAGGGGAAATTTTAATTAACAAGTTAAATGGAGTTAATTGTTTAACTTAGGTTCAGGAGCAGGACCACGCCTCAACCACTCCTCCAATCACCTGACTAACATATATATACCAGCACAGCTCTACCACAGGCCTCTCAGATCTCTCGAACATTGGCGACCCTACGTAGGCTATCTCAGCAAGTGTGTTTTTTGTGCGTACTCACCGATGGATCACGTGCTGCAAGTCAATCTGTCTGAGTCTGACTCCGACGACTTGTACGACTCCCTGTTCGAGCCAGGTGATCCTCTGACCCTGTCTCAACAGTCTGCCGGTAGCCAAAACTCCCAGGGGAGCCGGCTGCGCTCCGTGGTCCACATCCCTCGGTCTCGCCGTGGTTCTCCGTCGGGCTCCATCAACGAGATCGCCCCAACTCCTAGTGGATCTCAGGCCTCCTCTCCTCCATCCTCGCGGGTGGGAAATCGACGCCGCGTCCACAACCGTGGGAGCCAGCGGCGGTCTCCTCCTCCTCCTTCCCGAAGCGGTGCAGCGTCTAGTCGACCTCGCCGCTCCTGCGGCGCTCCGTCACGCTCCACTCGGCCATCTCCACCATCTCTACGTCCACAGCAAGAGCCCGACATCAGAGATTGGACCATCGCTCGGCTCCAGCGGTTCCTGAGGGCAAAAAACATCCCCTTCCACCGCAGCGACAACAAGTCCAGGCTGTTCCAGCTCTATTCAGCCGCCGTCCGGGCTCCCGAGGCCACAGCTCCTTCTCCCAAGCCGGCCGCACTTCCGGGTCGCCCTCCGAGGCCTACTCCCGCCAGCGTCACCGTCGGTGACGTCACGGCGCCTCCACCACTCCAGCCGGAGCAGCCTCTCTCATTCATTCCCCCAGCCGGGGGTCAGGTCGTATCACCCCCTGTGCCTGCTCCCTCAGACGCAGATATGTCACGCGCAATATCTGCCTTCTTCTCCTCCCTGTCTCGCAGGCCTCCACTCTCACCCCGTGCACACACATCCTCCATCCCCACATCCCTTTCCTCTACCCTTCCTTCCAACTATCCTGTTCCGGCTGGCATCGCAGCCCAGGAGCCCCGTCCTGCAGCACAACAGGCTCCTCCGGCGGGTGTTTCACTGCCTTCCACTCTCTTTCCGACGTGTCTCTCCTTACTCCTCCCTACCCCCTCCCTACCGCCCCCCCTTCCCCAACACCCTAATGTTTTTTCCTCTGCTGCCGTCTACACTCTGGCCACAGCCACACCACCGGCTCCGCCGGCCTCTGCCATCCACCGCCCCTCACCAGTCTCGCACTCACTGCGCCAGCAAATATTGTCCGGTAATTATATAGACCTAGCCCAGCTCATTCAGCCATCTTTTTTCGACAGTAGTCAACCCAGGGAACTGCAGACTGTCCTCGGTCCAGTTCTATTAAAGCAGTCACTGCCAACCAGGTCCAAAGACTTGACTCCTGTCGAGTTTGCTCTAGCTTTCTCCCTTTTTCGCGACGTCATCTGCTCTGCTTTTCCTCACCGTCGATCAGAGCTGGACGACTATCTGTCCATCGTGTTGGACATGGCTTTGCGTTTCGGGGGGACGGGATTTTATACCTACCATGTCCACTTTGCCGCACAAGCAGCCGGCCGGTTGCAGCAGCTAAACCAGGGGACATACTGGGGGGCCCTCGATTCAGAAATATACTGCCGCATTTTCGCAGCTCGTTCCTCCCTCTCCTGCGACTTATGTGGCGCCCCTTCTCACCCGGCGTCTGCATGCACTATCATGGCTCCTCCACCGCACTCCCGCCCCACCACTCCACGCAATGCCCCGGTCTTCAACCGTCTGTCTTCCGCTGCACCCCCCCCTCCTGTCATCCCCAGAGCTAAGGACGCACGTCCCACTGTCAACGTGCCGGTGCCAAAGGGCGTCGACAAGCGAGGACGGCCGATCCTCTATCAGGGCGGCAGGATGGTGTGCAATAATTTCAATCAGTGGGGTTGCAACTCGTCCGGCTGCCGTCTCCTGCACGTCTGCTCCTTCTGCGGGGGCGCTCACGCCAGGACCACTTGCCCCCACAATCCCACCAACACAGCAGCATGACTAGAACGTCACCTCGGCACGCCCATAAAGGTACGTGCACTCGCTGCTGCTCTCAGTGACCACCCTGATAAGCAGTTTGTCGATTTTCTCATCTCTGGCTTCACTCACGGTTTTCACCCCGGCACGGAGGTGCTTCCTGATTCTTCCCACACATGTCACAATCTTCAATCCGCTCTCACTGAGCCCAACACTGTTGACACGTTACTGGCAAAAGAGGTCACTGAGGGATTTATGATAGGCCCTTTCGATCATCCTCCTTTCTCCGTATTCCGTATCAGTCCCATCGGTGTCGCCACACGCAAATACTCGGGGAAAAAGAGGCTGATCATTGACCTGTCGTCCCCACACGGCTCCGACATCCCGAGCATCAACAGCCTTATTCCTAGCCCGGATTTCTCCATGCAGTACGCCACCATTGACCACGCCATGGCACTGATTCGTCTGGCGGGACATGGAGCATGGCTGTCTAAGGCTGATATCACTAGCGCATTCAAGGTCTTGCCCATTCACCCCGACTTCTGGTGTTATTTCGGTGTCTGCTGGAAGGGGGCTTACTACTTCTCCGTGCGTCTCACTTTCGGCTGCAAGAGCAGTCCCAAAATCTTCGACTCTTTATCCGAGGCTCTATGCTGGATCCTCTCCAACAATTACAGGCTCCCCTACGTCCTTCATCTCCTTGACGATTTTCTGGTCGTGACTCCCCCGTCCTCACCTCCTCGCCACGGTCTCACTACACTTACGTCTGCATTTTCCGACCTTGGTGTCCCTCTGTCCGAAGAAAAAACTTCAGGACCTGGCACATCCATCGAGTTTCTGGGCATCACTCTGGACTCAATGTCATTCCAGGCTTCACTGCCCTTGGAGAAAGTGCAGCGCATCTCGCTGCTCTTGTCTAATTATCTCCTGACAGACAGGTGCACCAAACGCCAGCTGCTCGCTCTCCTCGGGCACCTCAATTACGCCATCCGCATAATTCCACAGGCAAAATCTTTTCTTTCTCAACTGCTGACCAAAGCTGCATCCATTCCCTCTCTCCACGACCACGTGGTTCTGGACGACACTTGTAAAACAGAAATGCGCATGTGGCAGCAATTTCTGTCATCCTGGAACGGCATCTCATTCTTCTATGACGACTTCATCACCCATCCCGAGGACATTCAACTCTACACGGACGCGGCTCCCTCCGTAGGTTTCGGCGGGTATTACGGGGGGAGGTGGTTTGCTGCCGCTTGGCCCTCCGAGTTCGAGTCCCTCGACACAGAGTCACGCTCTCCCTCGTCTGCTCTGTACGAGCTGTACCCCGTGATCATCGCCACTCTAATCTGGGGGCAAGAATGGTCAAAAAAATGCATCAATATTCACTCTGACAACACAGCAGTAGTAGATATAATCAATAAAGGCCGTTCCCGTTCCCCAGCCATCATGCCATTCACCCGCAGACTCACTCTCATCTCCGCTCAGTATCAATTCATCCTCCGCGCGTCTCACATTCCCGGTCACCACAATGCCATCGCTGACTCACTCTCCCGCTTCTCCTTCCAGAAATTCAGATGCTTGGCTCCAGACTCGGATGTCCATCCCACACCAATCCCACCGTTTTCAGCGACCATATTCAGCTAAATCCTCATCTGGCAAATCTCACTCACATCACCCAAGAAACCATCCTTAACAGTTTAGCACCAAGCACGCTATCTGCCTACCTCACCGGCTGGAATTCTTTCAAGAATTACCACGCCACTTATCACCTACCGTTTCCCTCTCTGGACGCCATGTCCATGTGCAACTTCATCACACACTGTCATACCGTAACAAAGATCCGGGCCTCCAGCATACAAACATATCTAGCTGGTATCAATTTATTCCATAAATTATCCACCGGCCTCCCTTGTCAATCAATCTCGCACGCTCACGTCACCATGCTAATCAAAGGCTTACGAAAGCACGAACCAGCGCTGACAGCCAGACGCCTCCCTCTCACCTCCGATCTGCTCTGCCGCTGCATACACACTCTGCGCTCTGGTTACATCTCTCCCACAGTCGACTTAACTCTGGAATCAATGTTTCTACTTGCTTTCTTCGGATTCCTGAGGTGCTCTGAATTCGCTCCAACATCATCTGTCTACGATCCTTCCCGTCATCCCAGTCTATCCGACATCACCACCCACACTTCAGACTCGCTCATATTCACGCTCCGCAGGAGTAAAACTGATCAGTTAGGAGCAACCTTTCCCATCTACATCTTCCGCCTCAACTCCTTTCTCAGCCCGCACGAGCCACTGACCAGATACATCCGCACCCGGTATTCCGCCCGCGCTTCACCACAAGATCCCCTCTTCCTCACCGAAACAGGGAGGATGGCCACCCGTTTCTGGTTCCAGAAACACTTCCATAACATCCTCCGTCTCTCCGGAATTTCATCTGACCATTACTCTTGCCATTCGTTCCGCATCGGCGCCGCCTCCTCAGCCGCCAGATCAGGTATTTCAGACCAAGTCATTCAGGTCCTCGGCCGCTGGTCTTCACAAGCATACCAAACCTACATCCACAATAATCTCAATGATCTCCGTCTAGCGCACGACAGACTAAGCCTCAATTAATCAGACTCTTTTGGGGGCTTCCTAACAGCATGGGCTCATCAGAACTCGAGACGGAACCCCCACACTGAGTCTCTCCGCCCACATCTACACCTCACCCAGTCCGACCCTCTGATGACGTCATCTCCATCCCGTTCATTCACCTGCCAATCTGCACTCCCCCATTCATCACAACCCCATTCATAACCATTTTCTGACAATCACATCCTTATTAAATCTTTAAACTGCATACCGTTGTGGTGTGGTCCTTGCTAGTGAAACCTCATATAAAACTGAATATTTTTTAGGGGACAATTGGTGAGTTAAACAATGAGCGCAATGCCTTCTCCAGAAACACACAGGGATGACTTGCACCGAGGATCCCAGCTGGATTACACCTGGATTTGAACTATGTGCATTGTGTTGCGTCCCACAGTGGAATTATTTGCTGATTTCAAAGAAACAAGCTTGTAATGTCGAGCTCATATAAAACAATTGCCTTTGATTGTGATGAAACTAAAAATCTTATTCTCTGCGGCCTTCTGTATTATACTGTCTCTTCTCTCACCACAGTTTATCTTCTCAGAGAGCAAAATATCTGATCTAAATCCCTTTGTCTCTATCCTTCCACCTCCTTTCTTCAGCCAAACTCATATGCAGCCTCCAGAGACAGACAGAGACAAAAAGAGTAAAGCCTCCTCCTCTAAATCCGTTTGTCTTTAAACCCACAGCGTATAACTTTGTATCGCTCCCCTCTGATGGTTTAACAGCAGACACTAAGGCAGCTGCTTTGGCTTCTTTGCTGTGGGTGAAAGGTGTGACGTTTCTTTCAAGTCGGTGCCAGTGTCTGCTGCTGTGTTCCTGCATAATCTGGCCTGGTGTGCTAGTTCCAGGGAGGACAGGAGGGGCAGCATGAGAAAACACATACACACACTTAACTCATCCAAGGGATTGTGGGGTTAACAGGATATCTGCAGTTGGTGAAACAATTCAGACAGGTATTATCTAGTGGAACAGACACATACAGATACTTTCCTCCCTTCACTAAATACCTCCAAATATGAAAAAATAACCCTACCATTCTCCATAATGTAATTCATATTCAGAGTTGATATCAAACCATTTCCAATGATGATTGAATGTTGATTGTCCAACAGGAACGGATTACGTTTTCATCTACCTCAAAGTTTCAACCAAGATGTATTATTTTTTGACAAAGAGTCAGCCAAAAGTCAGAGTCTCTAAAATACCCTGCTGTCCACATGATCTAGTATTGACTGAATGAATGAGACCGTGAATCCAAGTGGTCAGAATGTGTTTTGTCCGCAGAAACATTCTGAAGTAATTCCGAGCAGAACTTCACATTGAAATGACCCAGTAAAGGTGCTTCATTATCTGACCTCCCATGCCTCCTGGGAGCCCTCTGTGGAGGTATTCTAGTCATGTCTGGATGGGGAAGACCCCGGATATAGAACTAGTGCATGTAGGAAGGACTCCATCTGCCTTGGTAACACCTCCCAGCCACCAGCTAGAGGAGGTGGCTGGGAAGAAGCATGTGAGGGCTACTTTGCTTACCTTGCTGCCATGGCAACCCATACCCAGATAATCAGCTGAAAGAGGATGACATTCTGATTGAGGACTATTCTCGAGTCTGACTTGAGTCAAGTCATGTGACTTATGACCCCCACATCTGCAATTCAAAGTTGACCAAGAAATCTCCTTAAGAAATCTCTCCTATGTACATAAGAGCTATAAGAGTTACTATTGCGATCATAGGTTTCACTTTACGCTAAGGTTATCTTCTCAACTGTGACAATTATAGCATTCTGGTCCTATTTATAACTGAACTAAATATTTTCTGTTGGAGAGAAATCTTATTAAATGGGGGTCTTGATATGTATCAATTTGGGGGTCCTTGACATAAAAAAGGTTGAGAACCACTGGTTTAAAAAAAAATATTTTTGAGTGTCGATTAGACATGGGTTTCTGGCCTCATAGTCAGATGCCTTGAATGCACAACAACCACCAAATGCTTTGTGGCCCTATAACAATATCATATTACTTCCAGCTTTGCTTCTCAGAGACAACAGTCAAAACCAGAAGAGGCTGCATGTCAGGAAAATGTAAACATTTGGACAATCTACCAATGCTGTCATTTTTCTGATGAGGACAGTCTTTTGTTGTTGAACTACTCATCCTCAGGGGAGGAGAAAAAAAACACAGAGAAAACCTGGTAGGTTACTGGAAATTTTGTTGATTTACCAGGTCTGCCTTTTCCTCATTGTTTTATTGTCATGTCATTACTGCTTTGTGATCATGTTTTTGCCCCGTCCACTGGGCTGACACATTCAAATCTGTCCATAAAAAAAGGGTTTCAGATAAATTCAGACATTAGAAACACAGATAGGTAACAACAGACAGACTATGAACACATGCTTCTATTAGCGTCACTCCATTAGTGCTGATGTTAGCTTTGAGTTATTTATCCCAGTTCCAAACCCTGATCTGCACATCCTATTCACCCACCTTACTTCTGATCTCTGAATCAGCATTTAACTGTAAGCCAGGCTTTGGCTCAGTAATCATGATGTCTACATGCCTCTGGAAGAAAAAAGAGTTCAATGAGCATGTGTGTGGCCACATCAAGTAAATCCCTCTGGAGGTTTATTGCAGTTGGCAAATCAACTCACTCTGATTTTAATTCTGATTAATAAACCAGTATAAGCCCCAAGGATGTGAAGTTCACTTCAGTATTGTAATGTAGTGCAAACATACCTTAGGGTAAAAATAGCAAAGAAGAGGATCTCTGTAAGCCTCAAAGACACCTTGTCGCTCCCTGCCAACTGTATCAGCCCTCAGCAAGTGGGAAGTCAAGCCTTGGACTGAAATGTTATTTTTCATTCCTCCAGATTTATTCAACATGAGGTTCATATTTGTAAGGAAACCACAGAACATGTATTAACTGAATGTAAAACACTCTAAGCAGAACTTCAAAAGAGAAAGGGAGGGTGACAGAACAGGAGTTCACTTGATTTAAGGCCTAGTGAAACACAGTGGGCGCATCATTTAAAGGCAGCATGTGTTCGTTTTTAACCTGCCATACTGCAGCTGTAAAAACATACACACCTGACCGCCTTGATATGAATCTCCATATGTAAATTAGGTAGGTGGAACTGGAGGATTTGTCAATAAATATTGTATAGGGGTGTGATACTGTGCTATGGGCTCTGCTTATGCCAAGAAAGGGGTTGCAGATTAGATGATTTTTCACCTTTTATGGTAGATCCAGAGGTAAGGTGTTCCCAGGTCAGATGAGATATATAATATATAAGTGCATTCAGGGTTTGCCCCGGGGCCTCCCACCAGTTAGACTTACCCAGAACACCTCTAACAGGAGGCGCCCAGGAGGCATCCTGATCAGATGTCCAAATCACCTAAACTGGCCCCTTTCGACACAAAGGAGCAATGGTTCTACTCCAAGCGTCCTCCGGATGTCTGAGCTCCTCACTTTATCTCTAAGGGGGTGATCACAAAGAAATGAGACGCTAGAGACGCGGACGCTTCAAAGACGCTTGAAACGCTGGAAGCGCTTATTCAATGTGCGCTAGCTACTGGCGTCTGACGCTCAAAAAGAAGAAAATATTTTAACTTAAAAGAAACACAGACATTTCGACAGAAAATGTCGAAACGTCTGTGTTTCTGGTACTGCCACCCAAGTTGGTTTATTAAATTTACCAAAAGGACATTAGTGAGTGCTGGCATTTTTCCCTTTGTAATAGCATTGTACTCACCAAAGGGAGTACTGAGATGCAATAGCATCACTAAAAATGTTTCCAATGAAGCAACAAGCATGAGCAGTTGGGCATGGGAAAACATATTCGCATGAAGGCAAAAGAAAAGAAGGGGTAAGGTAATATTATAACTGATTATATTATAACTGTGCTGATGGTGTCTTGGTGCTAAATTCAACATGTATTGCATTAGTAATTAGCAACATGACAACATAATTAACATGATATAATGTTTATAAACAGGTGTCTGAGCCAAGCAAGTCAACATGAAGGAGATCAAATTTCAGCAGAGGTGGGAGGGACAAAGCTGCACATGCTGTGTTTGTTTGCTGGAAAGCTCATGTGTTTTTTGGGGTGACAAGATGAGACATGGCAGAGTTAGTCTCCAAAGAAAACTTAACCTCTTTATTTCACTACGAACCCCAAATAAAGTGTCAGCTGGCTGGAGTGAGACCACCAGGCAGCTGAAAGTTTCTGGAAAATGACCATTGCCAAGCTTGGCTACTTGCATTTCCAGTAAATATCGCAATATAAAACATTTCTATTAATAGATTACAAAGATCTTTTAAAGGGCCAGTGTGTAATATTTGGCATGGTTTATTGTCAATCTGAATCTGAATCTGAATATTCTACCCATTAATATGTTTATACAAGTGTATGATCGCTATAAAATAAAATTCGTTTGGTTTTCGTAGCCTTATAATTATGCTTTTATATATATATATAGCAAGGGCCTTGCTTTAGAGAGGTCGCCATCTTGCGCCGCCATGTATGTACGGCAGACCGAGCGGACAATCCAGCCAGCCAGAGAACGCGTCTCGCGTGTATAAATGAACCAACGAAGACAGCGGAAGGAAGGAAGAAGGAGGAGGAAACAGCAGAGTGTTAGTAGTTCATCAATAGAGAGTAGTGGAAGTTTTTTTAGTTATAAAGTTTGCGAATGGACCACAGTTACCACGCAACAGGAGAGAATGAACCCGAACCGTCATCTGCGAGGAAAAGAAGACGTAATTTCACTCCTTGTGATGCACTCTCTGCGGCGCTTTTCCTCCTGATGATATATCTCCCCAACGATGGTAGCAGTAGCACCGAATCCCATTCTGTGCATTCAGCTTCTCTTCTCACCCGCTCAGCATCA
>NC_065527.1:35945746-35948289 GCF_006386435.1 Epinephelus moara | reverse complement strand
TAGACCTACTCCTGAAAAAGTCGTGCGCAAGGCTTTTTGTCCCTATGAGGCCACCGTCATTTACCCGACGAGAGGGGTGAGCGAGTGAGCCCTGCAATCTAGAATTTGACCACTGATGTCACTGTTTTCAACCCATTTTACACACTGGCCCTTTAAGCAGATACGTCTCCAATCTGATCTTGATTGCACAGCTAATAGCTACATCTTTTGTTTACATGACATAACAGAAGTGCATATGTAATGGATTCAATGTGGCCAGATGTTATGTGATGTGACAACATATTGCCACTCCCATCTCAACACAGATCACAGCTTTTTCAGTGGACTTTTGACATCTACATATGACACACTAAGTATCCTGGGTGCATCTGTTGTACTGTTGGACATTCTGGGACACCTGTTATATGCATTGTTTTGTTTCAAAATACATTTCCATTTTTACAGGAAATGTACAGTTTCTGCTCATTAGATGCATACAGACTTTTTCAAAATAAACTTACATCGGTAAAACAATTTCCTTGTGCAACAAAAGCATGTGGTGAGGTTTAGGAAAATACATCATGGTTTGGCTGTACATTCATTCGGGAAGAGAACACTGGGCTCTATCCTACCTGCCCTATAGGGACCTTCCAGCTACTTAAAGGGATAGTTTGACATTTTGGCAAATTCGCCTATTGCCGTAATCCCTATAGTCATACGAGTAGGTACATTACCTTTAATTATCAGTGCCTGTTGTTCTGAGATCGGTGGGGCAGAGCTGCCTGCTGCGCAGCGCACAAAATGGAGGTGAATGGTTACGGCCCCCTCTCTCCCTCAACACTAATCAAATACACCATCAAATGACTCCAAAACGCTCTTGTGGACAACTTGTAGCTTACACATTCACCACGTTATGAAATAATAATGTATAATTAAGTAACATTACGACACAGGAAGCAAATACTCGGAACTACTTTCTTGAGTAAACTACTGGGCGGAGTGACACAGTGCGCACCTGAGACAGAGTTGTTTTGAAGTCAAATGCACAGCCGGAACTACATTCCAGACATACAGTACTTGCTGGGCGGAGTGATTTCAAACAGCGTATGTTTAGTGCAGTTAGTTTAGTACACCTCAAAATAATCACTGGAACACAGGGATAACATGCTAACTCCACACTCATAAATCACCACAACTCCTGAGGGAACAACAACATAAAATGTTCCCTAGCAGTCTGTTTATTATAGTATAGTAATGCCAGTCACTTCACTATATGCTCTGGGCAAGCACTTATCCATAACATAACCACAACAACATTTGCATTTTAGCCTTATTTACCATGCTTGGGTTGTAGGCTAATGTTTCTCAGCATGGAGGTAACGTTACAGCAGAGAGATTGCTGAGCAAAATACACAACGATCACTTACCACGTCTGCTCGTTTTGTGATGCAGACAGATGGTATGGCGGTATCTTTCAAGAAAAGCATTTGAACCATTCCTGAGCTTCTGCACTCCATCCTTTCACTGTAGTTCTCCGGTAAAAAATGGTTGGAGCAAACAAACATTTTCCGGACCATTTCCACAGGCGTGTTGGGTTCGATGTCCAGCACAAATAGCCATTGTTTCATCCTGTCCGTATTTTTGGTTGGTACTACGTGAAACTTCACTCTGCTCCATGTCTTCGGCTTGTTACTGCAACCTTTTACAATACATGTGTAAACCATGATTTACAACAACACTCTGTAAACTTTTCTCAAAGCTTCTGGTGCTTCCAGCTGACGATACCGCAAATGCAAGGCTGCAAGCAGTAACTACGGCACTGTCTCAGGTGCGCACTGTGTCACTCCGCCCAGTGGTTTACTCAAGAAAGTAGTTCGGAGTATTTGCTTCATGTGTCGTAATGTTACTTAATTATACATTATTATTTCATAGCGTGGGGAATGCGCAAGCCATGTGTTGTCCACTAGAGCGTTTTGGAGTCATTTGATGGTGTGTTTGATTAGTTTTGAGGGAGAGAGGGCCGTACCGTTCACCTCCATTTTGTGCGCTGAGCAGCGGGCAACTCTGTCCCACCGATCTCAGAACAGCAGGCACTGACAATTAAAGGTAATGTACCTACTCATTTGCAATAGGCGAATTTGCCAAAATGTAGAACTATCCCTTTAAATTACATTTCCCAGCAGCAATTTAAACTGACACCATCAGCAGCATTATAAACTGACACCAGCAATATATTATTCCGCCATGAAAGGCTAGTTGGCTATTCTCATCAGTGTCTGATGCGGAAATCACTGCGAAGGGGCAGTATTTGACGACTTCGGAATGAGAACAGGTTTGATGCGACAGTTCGGTGGTGATAGTCGGATGCTCGCTTACTGTTGGCACATGGCGTCATTATGTCTTGGACCAGAGCGGCTGCTGACTCAAGAACGACAACTACGTGTCTGGTGCAGTGTTTGGCTTAATGTTAAATCAGTATTTACACTGGCCCAACCCGAAAAGATGCAGAAAAATTGGTCCACGCTTTTGTTACCTCTAGGCTGGATTACTGTAACTCGCTATTA
>NC_065527.1:35943004-35944828 GCF_006386435.1 Epinephelus moara | reverse complement strand
TGTCGTATGCTGTAAAGCCCTGTGAGGCAAATTGTGATTTGTGATATTGGGCTTTATAAATAAAATTGAATTGAATTGAAATTGAATGTGACTTCCGTTTTTGGTTTCAAACGCAAAAACGAATTGGCTGAATGTCCGCAGACCTGTTCAATATTCAATCCAAAAAGGAAAAACGGTAAAACGAATCGGCAAAAACCAAAAACGGGCCGGGTTTGATTGGTTTTTTGTTATTTGATTCTGACACCAAAAACGTTTTTCTTGGGTACTCTTGTTTTTTTGTTTTGAATCAAATAACAGATTTACCGTTTTTGGTTTTTGAATTACGAATGAATTATGAATTATCCGATGATACCCGGACTGGTGTCCTGCCAACTCAGCAGGTTAAGACCTTTGTCACCGTCTCAATTTCATTCTGCCATCCCTCCTCACTATAAACTGCCCAGTAAAGTAGAAAAGCCATTAAAACTGCAACCCATAATATGCATTAATATCATACCAGCAATAATGTAGTTATAGCAGGTGTCATGTTCTCAGATGGCTGCTATCTTGTGAAACTCTTTATATTGAAATTGTGGAATGTCAAATGATGTGAGGCTTCACTGGCTGGAACAGACAGGGCATTAATACTCCCTATTCACTGAAATGAGTGAAGAATACTACCTGCTGATGCTAAACACTTTATTTAGTAGCTTGTTCTTTCCTCTCTGTCTTTGATAGAGGTAAATTCTTGGACTTCAGCAAAACCTCTGTTCTTGTTTTGTCCCTTGTTGTCTGTTCTCATTCCTGAAAGGCTGAAGATGGCTGTATTGCCTTGGGTATATGTAACATTCCCTGACTGCTGAACGGAAGATGGACAGCCATTATGCTAATGCTGTCCCCTGGAGTTTTCATGAGCTGGTCAGTGTGTATGCCGGGACACTCCGATTGGTGTCACTTCCAGGTTGACATTCGGGCAGTGACGCACATGTCATGCTCATGATTGAGCAGCAGTCCACACAGCTAAAACTAGGATAGCTGAGAACTGAGGCAGGCATACACTAAAAATGTTAAAGTGAAGCAAACTGAGGTCAGCGGCTCAGAGGGCCTTGTTGGGTCAGACCTCTGACAGCTAGGGAAGAGCACAAATAGGAAGAGATGAGGGTCAAGAGAGATAGATAGAAAGATATATTAAGAGAGAGCTGTTATGCAAGCATATTTGTGTCCTACCTGTGTGGGACTGTAGAGCTCCTGCAGGGCATTGCGGGACCCTTTCCTACAGCAGCCGTCCACCACAAAGGGGTTCCTCCGCATGACTGCAAAACAAAAGGAGACACAACTAAGAACTTTCATTCAAATCAATAAACCCAATCCAAACCCCCATTTCCACTTTTACATCAACAATATTAGTTATTTTTTGACCATTCTCGGAACCCATCGGCTGTATTCGGTGTCTGACTTCTGGCAGATGGCGATACAGCCTCTGGGGGCAGACCCCTGATTTTTTGGCATTCCGGTTTGATTTGGGCGAAGGAGAATTTCCGTTTCTGACTTCCGTTTATATATAAGTAAATATGCTGAACCATTGCGATGGATGGTTTGCAGTGACGCCAATTATGTTCCGTCTCGTTCGTTCACCGCATTCAATTCAATTCAATTCAATTTTATTTATAAAGCCCAATATCACAAATCACAATTTGCCTCACAGGGCTTTACAGCATACGACATCCCTCTGTCCTTATGACCCTCGCAGCGGATAAGGAAAAACTCCCCAAAAAAAACCCTTTAACGGGGAAAAAAAACAGTAGAAACCTCAGGAAGAGCAACTGAGGAGGGATCCCTCTTCCA
>NC_065527.1:35930036-35942679 GCF_006386435.1 Epinephelus moara | reverse complement strand
AGTTCATAGCATGGACCGTTTAACCTGGCAACAACTGCAGCCGGCTCAAACGTGATTGGTCAATATCACGCGGACTACAAACAGCCTACAACCGGAAACCAGGGCTCTTCCACTCTTCTTCCGGAGGCAAGATCTCCGGGGTTTGCCTTCAGACTCTACATTCACTGAATGTAGAGTCTGTATATAGAGACTATTCTTTGACAAACTGCCATGCTCATCTGTGCACAGATGACACAGTACTGTGTACATCTAGCAGACAAAAACTTACAGTGCCAATTCAGACAAAAGGTTGGCCATCTCCCCTGTGTTTCATGGGTGAATGGTTTTTAAGTTTTGTCCGTCTTGGACAGTGGTGATGTGATTCAATGGCAAGCATCCCCTTCAACTCTTAAACTTCTGAACCCAGTCTATCACCCTGCTTGTCTATGGTACACATCATTGTATTTCATATGACAGAGTTGGGTGAGTCTTCTCTCCAAGACAGACGTAATACTCATTGGTATCTTTTGATCCATGAAGCCCTAACTGAAATATGACCAAATCACCTTTTTGTCACTCAGATGGGCTTCATCAGACACACTACTAATTGCCTCTTGCCTCATGTCTCACAAGTTAGTTGAACTTGGAAAAAGTGCTTTTATTTTAGTGCAGCTAACTTCTGAAACTAAATACAGCACCTCCTTAAAATCAGTTTACATTTTAGAAATCTGATCATGTAATTATTTTTATTCATCTATCAAATTATCTACCCTAATTACTATAGGGATGCACTGATTTATCGGCTTAACATCAGTATCAGGCAATATTCTCTTTGCTGACTGCCATCAGCCTATGGTCAAATAAGATGACATTAACCGATGGCAGTGTCTGATGTTTTTCTGTTTCTTTCTTTTTTTCTCCTCTGTTTTCTGTTTTTCTGGATTTTGCACGGAGTAAAAGGCGGGGCTCAGACTAACGGCCACAAACTTAAATTAATAAGCAGGTACAAGAAGACTGTTTAGCTAATGGGCTCCGCAATTTCACTGACGTGTGACAAGAAGATGTGTTTGGGAATTGGGACAAACAGAGAGCTTCCCCAGGACACCATCAGGATGAAAAGACTAAATTAAAATAATGTTGTTAACAACGAATCCATATTAAAATCAGCAGGAGGAAAGCTAGTTAACATTAGCTATTAGCAGCAGTGGCTGCAACTACGATCATGATGCATTCAAGCTCTATTTAGTACAAATGAGTATAAAGCAAAGGTAAATTATAATGTTCTCATGATGTGTTTAATGTAATCTTGTAAATGTAAGTCTTGGTGAGAAACTTGAATAAATACAGCTGTTTGTAGGAGAAATTTGTTGTTTTAAAAGCAATATAAAATACATATTACAGTGTTAATTATGATCTATTAAAGATCCATTAAATGCTTTTATAGCTGTTATTATTATTGAAAAAAAAAGGTTTTCCTCATGTAAAAGGTTATTTTAAGGTTGTTTCATAAATGTATATGATTGAATTTGTGCCCATTTAGAGGTTGTGTCTTGAAGGGCTTAATTACAGTTTCACAATCGGTGCAGTACTTAATGTATTAAAATTGCACCATAAAATTAAAAAATACAAAAATCTGAAATGTTTTTTCATAGAATGTGAAAAATTAAAACACACAAAACCTACTGATTCAAAAGATTCAAGATAAAATTATTTCTTAACACTCCATGAGTAATTTAAAGTATGTACATGTTTTTACTCTGCTCATTTTTATGAGCAGAGTACAGCAGAGCTGTTTTGATGGTTTCATCTGCAGTAGAAATGTTTCCCTAGTGCCTACACTAGTATTTTTTGGTATTTCATATCCCTAAAATCTGTGCAGCCTAAAAGCTAAGAGGTTAAGAAAATCAATAAACCATAATGACTGATAAAAAGTATTGAAACTGTCATAAAAAAATACAACAGACATTTCTGTCAACCTGCTTCTCTGATGCCACCGCATGTTTTCAACGTTTTATGGACCACTTGTAGTGTAATATAATGTAAAGTCTGAGCTTTCTGTTGCAAAAAGAATGAAAGCTCAAGCTCTTATAGTTTTTTTTTTACTTTAGATTGATTTTAATCAAGATCATGAAAACAGCAACCCTCTGTGGCCGTAGCAGGAGGTCCATCATAAAAGTGTTAAAGTTTCATTTGTGAATGAAAGACTGTTTAATCTTCCAAAAGGTACATAGTCGTGCTTTAAATGAGCAAAACTGTTGAGGAGTTGTAATTTTCGGACATAACATTATATTGATATATGGGCAAAGATACCTATGGTGTCCCATCATAGTGGACATTGGTTTTGATTTGGCATTGGTTTTGATTTGGCTTTTGCTCCCTTTCTGCTTAATAGATTTCATTTCAGTAATTTTAATGAGCTTGCAGGTGAACGGCTGCACTGTTCACCTGCCAACTCTGTTTGGTAAGGGTTTGTTGCTAAAAAGCTAAAGAAGATTTTTTTGTCATGTTTTTTCTAATGGTGGAGGGATCAGAAGAGTCACTCCTTCACTGGGTTGTATTCCTGTGACTGATGCAAGAGCAAGATCTAACTACTCTTTGTTTTGCTGTGGACCCCCTGGACTCATCCTCAAGGATGCCACTTTGGAAACGATCACTTTAAACAACCAACTGCTGTGAGAAAGAGGCTGAAAGCTACAGGGATAAATAATGAGAGCAGTGACTATATGCCAAGGGCGAAGCCACAGTTCAGCATTTGTTTGGCTGGATCTCAGCTCTTTACACAACTCGATACAGAGCGGTAGCTGCTGGCAGCAGCTCAGTGGGAGCAGCCAGCGCAACACTCCGCCCCTGCCAACACACTCTCTCCAATTACTGTGCATGGAAAAGTGCTGAGGGACGAAGCAGGATCGACGGGCAAGAATATGAACCACTAACAAGAAAGCCAAGCATTTAATGGCAGTTTATTCCACACATGATCTGCCTCATGTTCATGGATGAACATGTGTTACTGCCATCAAGAGAGCTAATAATGAGACTGATGCACATTCACACTGGATACATTTCTATACAGTACATCTCCATTAGTTAAACTTACCAGTGAAGTGCATGATTAGTTTAGTTTAGTTTATTTGTTTATTTGAAAAGGGACAATATACATTAATCAACATTTTAACAAAAATGTGAATGCACCCGAAATAGCCGAGAGGCTAATTTTCATCGGTAGTCCCTTTGCCAGTTGTTAAAGGCATCAATAAAATACAGCATCCAATATAAATAAAATATAACCCATTAAAGATAACACATTATATACAAGATAAACATTATGTATGGCACACACATACCGTTGAGTGACAATAACCCTCAATTGCATGATGCTCCTATAGAATAGTGAGGCAAACATCAGTGTTCACATTTTTGTGTTTCGACAAGCCATTTCTTGGCATTGCGCTTCAATGAATGATATGACAGAGATACTCTGATTGATTGTGGTACTGAATTCCATTGATGTGATGCTCTGAAGGAGAAAACTGCCTGACTGTAGTTTTTCTTAAGGGAATTGTGCAGTCTCCCCTCACTGCACCTCTAGTACCCCTGTTACCAGAAGATCTGAATTAACGTAGCCAGATAGAGGAGGAGGAGCTGAACCATGCAAGATCTTATATACCGGACAGATGTTTTTGAATATAATGAGATTTTCCCAACTAAGCAATTTATATTTTTTCAGTATATGACAATGATGAAATCTGAAAGGTTTCTTATCTAATATTTTACGTGCTTGTTTATATAATGATTCTATTGTTTTCATTGTTGTGGTGTTTGCAGTAGACCAGCTTGTCAGACAGTATGTGATGTGGGAGAGAACCATCGCGAAGAAGTACATCTTGGCTGCTTTACATTAATTACATTTATTACATTCACATCACAAGGAATTCATTATATGACAATGTAAACAACAAATAAGCTTTCTTTATACTTATACTCTAAAAAAGACTCCACTGGTTTAACTTGAAAAAAATGATATTTAGTGGTCAAATTATTTCATTTAAGATATTCTTACTCATTATTTTAAGTACCCAAAACTGTACCCAAAAAATGCCAAATAAGTTGTCAACTGACTAAAACACTTGCAACAACAAACATATTTTTAATGCTGAAAAACTTCATCATTTTAAGCATTATCAACTATGAATATTTTTTAATTCACTGTTGTACATATTTCAGTTAGTAATCTTACCCTTTTGTGCAGTTCTAAATTGGTTACCCAGTACCTTGATTAGCAGATCAACCAAAAAATAATAATCAAGAGCATTAGAGATAACTAACAGGTTTTCCGACAATCGGACGGATGCTTATTTATTTATTTCGTTGTCCCCTCATTTATGATTGATGATCTTATGTGTACATATGTACGCAAGTTTCACACTGATTACAATCACTCAATCGCCCAACAGTTTTAGACTATGCTGAGCCATGGCTGTTTTGAAGTTCACTGGTCAATATCTTCAAATGAAATGTGATATCAACAAGCTTTATGCAACTTTTGATAAGCTTGTTCCAATAGTCACATAAAATTTGGTAAAAACTGGACCTAGGGTTTAGGTTTTGGAGAATCTAGTCTACTGGACTTTAATGGTTTTTCTGGCCTTTTTTAGGGCACTTTGAGCTTGTGTCAAACTTCTATTGCAGTTGGACTGACAGTGTGAAGGGCATGGCCTTTCCAAAACTGCATTTTTGGGCCTTCATTATATCACCCCCATTTTTCTAACTGGGATCATATTTGTTGAGCAGCGTTAAGTAACAACTTCCAATCATTGGTGGAAAAGTCCATGTGTCTATGATGTACCAATACATGGGAATTTGGGAAAACATTTCTGAAAAAAAGAATATTAATAAATTGCAAACTGGCAAAATGCATAAACATAAAGAGACACAAAAAGACCAAAAAGAGGCACAGAACAACCACCGTGACATGCAAATGACCACAGAAATACAAAACTACAGAGATACAAAACAACCAAAAGGCAAACTGACTGCAAATAGACTAAAAAGTGACCACAAACAGATGCAAAAAGACGAAAAAGAGATGCCAAATTACCACAGAGACAAAAAAATGACCACAAAGACAAAATGCAAAACAACAAAGACATGCAACATGACCAACAAAGAGGAATAAAATGACCAAAAAGAGATGCAAACTGAGCACAAAGAGACACAAAATGACCTACAGTATAAGCAACACAAAAGACCAAAAACACAACACAAAACATACGCTATTGGGAGGCAAATTGACCACGGAGACACAAAATAGCAAAGATATACAAAAGTAAATGCAAAATGACCACAGAGAAGCAAAATGACCACAGAGACACATGACAAAATGACAAAAAATAAGATCAAAATGACTACAAAGAGAGGCAAACTGACCACAAACAGATGCAAACTGACCACAAACAGATGACAAAAAAAGAGATGCAAAACAACTGCTATGAGATGCAACATGACCACAAAGAAACACAAAACTACAAAGAGATGCAGAACAACCAAAATGATCACAAAGAGACACAAAATGACTACACAGGAATGCAAAAGTGTTTTCTTTCTTTCAGTCTGAGTGTTTCCCTTCTATGTAGGAGGGATGAGGGGCCCTTTACATAGCTGTGCCCACGGGACCTGTTGTCTCACAATCCTGCTGTGAAAAATGATCAGTAGCCAATTATACACATTTGCACTATAGTGCACATAGCTCTGTATATGTTTGATGTGGGAGTACTACAGGATTGAGATAGAATCGAATAGAGAGAACTTTATTTATCCCCGAAGGGAAATTCAGCTGTCCAGCAGCTCATAAAAGACAAAAAACAAGAACCACACTCAGTAACTGCATGATGAGGATGCTGTTTGTGACTGTCAGTATTTTCATCTTTATATCTAGTTTTTATTTTTTTAATTTTATTTTTTTTTGCTGCAGCATTGGCCAAATTTCCCTACAAAAATCATTAAGGGTTTGTCTGCCCTTACTCTCATCTGGCGTAAGAGGAACATCAAAGCAAACACGAGGATTCACACTTCTCAGCAGGCTGTTGATTTTTTTTTTTTAAAAATCCTGGTTGAAAATTGAAGAATTGAGCGTGCTGAAGTTGGCGCTGACCACAGATATACCCAGTATCCCTCTATGTGAATCCCTCTATTGGCCCAAACCAGATCCATTGACAGAGCCCTGGGGAACGAGCTGAGCGCTTGTTAGTGTAACGAGCCCCAACAGACAGCCATGACCTTCAGATGCTGAGGGGAGGATAGAGAGAAGCAGGGATGCATTTACACCCTGAGCACACACACACACACACACACACACACACACACACACACACACACACAAAGAGTGTGATTGATAACCTTGTTGCTAAAGCTGGTATTTAAAAATGCAGTTCAACACTCCATCCTACTGTGGACGATGTAAACAGGCAATTACTGCTTCCTCTGAGGATGGGAGCACTCTCTATTTTCTCTCTATTTTTAATGCAATAACTCAATCATAGAATATTTGCTTTTTAGGCTCACTCACACTGAAAAGCACACACACACACACACACACACTCCCAGCAGGCACTATCAACAGAGCAGTGGTGATTACTGATTGCTGTGGACATAGGCTGGAGGTGGAGCTCAAGGTAATGAGGATTCAATTCTGGAGTGTGTGAGTGTGTGTCTGTGTGCCTCGTGGCACTGCTGGATCAGTCACAGAGCTGTGGTGATATTTATCTGCTAGCACCAGTGAGCCCGCAACTAATGACAATGGATGCAAAAACAAATTAGGTTGAAAGGCTGTCTGTGCTGAGTGTGAACACCAGCAGATTCAGTACTTGCAGTCATCTGTCCTTCCCATAAGGCACGCTAAAGTTAGATTCAGTGCACTGAAAAAGAATACTTTGCTGTAGACGAAATCCTTAGGTAAATGAGCCCTCATTACCATGATGGCATTACCGTGCATGTGAATTATTTTAATTTTGACTACTCTAAAAAAACTGCTTGATCTTGTACAAACTGTTACATCTAGTTACATCTACATTTAACTTATCATGAACGACTAGACAAAGCTTTTTGTTCTCTGCTGCATCAGTAAACTTCAACACTGAAAAAACATGGGATGCAAAATCCATAAGCCTCTGCTCCATCTTAACTCTCCATCAAATCATCACCTTCCAAGCACAACCAACAACCATCTATAACCAACTAATCTACAACAATATGTATATATTTCCTGGCCAAAGTTCCACATTTGCAGTTTCATGTATTTAAAAATTGTTTTATTTTATTTGATTACAATACAAGGCCATTTTTAGGCATTTATTAGAGATTTTGTGAGAAGAGAGACGACAGGACTTGAGGGGACAGAGAGAGGTGGAAAACAGGAAGCCAAAGCAGAATTGCCAAAAATTGCAGTTCCTGTGATGGCCACTTGAGGCTGGCTCCATATGTGAATCAACCCCCAAAGACCCCTGTGGTAAAATACCCAACTTTACAGCAGAAATAAAGCCTGGTACAAAAACCAGTTGTGGTCTCTATGGCTAATATCACCATCCATGACAACTGTATGGGGGGTGCTGATATACATAGAGCACAACATCACTTTGACTTCTAACAATGCATGTAACATTCCACTTCATAGGTGTTCTGACCTGTAAATTACATTAACCATTAGCCTATGATATCATCATCACAAACTTTGCACAGCAAAGATGAACATATTTTCTCAAATAGCATGAGTGAAATTATGAATGGTCATTAGAAAAGGACGAAAGGAGGGCAAGAAGCCTGGATACTTCACCGCAAACCACCAGTTGTGCTCATATGACATCAGCCAATGTCGCAGCGTACTGTCTGAAAAAGGTATTAACTCATTGTAATCATATAAATGATTAAATGAACAAACAAATCATAACCTGTTGTCATTAATTACTGGTAACTTATAAATGGCACTTGTAGAACTGATGCACAAAAAGCACACTTGAAGTCTTGCAGTTGTACTGAATATCAGTGTGATTATCTTCAGCTTATGACCAAATCACAGCCGTGCTGATTTGCACTAACAACACCTCCAGTGCGATATTGCTTAATCTTACTATATCTTACTTTATCTTATCTTACTATCTTACTATATAATGACGAAAACTCTGTCTGTGGGTGTGTCTGTGTGTGTATCTGTGTGTCTGTTCCATGTTTTTCTCCTCACTAACTTGGTCAAGCCATGTGAAATTTGGCACAGTGGTAGAGGGTCATGGGAGGATGTGGGATTTTTTTTCACAGACTATTTCATGTATTACTGCGTGGATACAGTAACAGTTTCAGCAAATATGACAAAAAGATATTTTTTATAAAAGTTACCGACTACAGCTTTAATGTACAGACCTGTACCTGGTATATTTTCCAGAGCAAGTATCTGGTGGTCACAAATAAATTTTATGACACATTTTACTATCTGTGACTAATTATTGTTGGACCAGTGTCCATTCTGGCAACTCAGTTTGACTATTTTCTTAATTGTAACTCAGTCAGCATCTTATAAGCAAAGTATCAACATTTTAAAACACTGTAAATTGTTTATAATGTTTCAAAAACAGAATCAGCACTTCATGACATGTAGGAGTTTCAAACATTTCCAATTTCTACAGAAAATTTCATTTTTCATTTTTAAATGTAGCTTTTCAAAACTGACAAAATTTGATAGAAGCTGCTGATTGAGACATAATTAGATAACTCCATTTACCATCATCTACATCTGCCTCACTCCTTTCCTCCTCTTCCCTCCCTCCCTCCTCCTCTGGCTGTAACACTTTAAGCAGTGTCCCTGCACCCTGAACACCAGCAGCCTGGACAGTTTACAGTTCCCCATGCGACCAGAGGGGGAGAAACACTCTGTGTGCTGCACAAATATCCACACAAACCACAGACACACAGCACAAACACTGTTTAGCGTTCATCCTCTGCTTTCATCAGACTTAGCAGGGATACTGTCACGCTGACAGCCCTCTGCCTCTCCTCCTCCTCCTACTCCCTGTAGCCATCATCCTGCTGCTGCTGAAAAAGCTCCAAAACGCTTCGATTTCAACTTTATTAGTCCTTTAAAGCAGGTGGAGAAAAACTGGGAAGTGTCCAGCTCCATACAACAGGCAGACTTCCCTTAACCTTGTGGTAAAACATATTAATGACTGCTGTCTTAGACCTATTACTAATGTTGATTGGCTAATTTTAGACTACATAGGTTTTGTTACCTTTATTATTGGGCTACCTTCATCAATATCTTTTGTGGCTCCAGACAGAATTTTTCTTATTTTTGTGCCAAAAACAGTTTTATTGATGGTAAAGGTTGCCAACCCGAGATTTAACAAAATTTCCTGGACAGGTGGAGGCCGTGCAGCCATCAACCAGTATCACCGATAACAATAGTTTGTAAAACCAGGGTGGCAGCACCCATTCTGATGTCTAATTTCTTTCCACTTAAAACATTATTCTGACATTGTTAAATGTAACATTCAATAATGTTCAATAATGTAATAACCCATACATTCTATAGCGACCCTGGGGCAGTGGTGAGTGTGATATTAGTGGGGTCAGCTGTCAGTCAGTGTGCGGGCTGGAGATTGGTGGAGCAGAGAGGGGGGAGGGCTGTCCCGCTGGGTACTGTAAGTGAGTATGTGTGTATGTAGGAGGTGTGTAATGGTAGAGGAGTCAGAGTTTTGGGATGGAGACTTTACGTGCTACCCCTGGAGTGTTACCGGAATTTTGGAGTGATTAAATAAACGGACCTTTTCCTGAAAGTTACTCTGGTCTCCTGCTTGTGAGTGATTCATTACAGTTCTAAGACCTGTGTGTCACACAGACATGACTGTTCCTCAAACAAACTGATGAGGTGATCCTCTACTGTCCATCCAAAACTGTTATTTTAACCCCAGCTGGCTAGTTAGCTAGATATCTTGCTAATTCCAATAGGCTTTTCTGCTAACATTACAGTGGGTACAGAAAATGAGCTGAAAAAAATGTTGTCACTCAGCTGACCGGGGTGTAGTGCACTTCACGACATTTTTTCTCCAAGTGAGGAAATAGAATAGATTTGTTTAATCTGGTTGAAATTCACATACAGTTTTTAAGCGCTTGATGATCCACTCTCACTAAAGCATATGTCATGCAAGAGAGACAATAAAAACAAATGAAATGGTCAAAACCGTCAAATTAATATTTAAGGTGCGATTCATGACGTCAACTCATTCAATGAGTAACATGTAAGAAAACATTTCATCTTAAAAGCTGTTGGTAGCTGCTGGCAATAGTCTTTCAACAGCACAGAGAATTACATGTTTTTTTTTTAAATTTCTTAGTCCATAGCTGCTTAACTAGTAATAATAATTGTAATAGTAATACGTTTTATTTATTTAGCACCCTTCATACAAAAAATGTTGCACACAGTGCCTTACAATAAGGGCATTACATTAAATTGACATAATGAACATTCAATATGAAAGGACATTTAAAAACAGATGAAAACAAGGATTAACTGATTCTACAATTTTCATTTCACATGGTGGTAATTTGAGATCCTATCAATATGATTTCATAGTAGTTTTTGTTGTTGAGGCCTTTCTAGGCCTTTGATGTCATTAACAATCAGAGCCTATAATTCCCAACAGGCACAGACTCACCAACAGACACTGATTAACTGAAATAAGTGTTTTTCAGATTACCCCCAAACATCTTCTCAAGAGTTAACCTCACTGCTGGTATCATCTGTGCCAGGTACAGCCCACAGCTGCCCCAGAATCTCCCACCCAGTTCAGACCACAGTGGATCAAATAGAACTCACCACGGTCTTTCTCCATCAAAACCACCACCCACTAATCATAGCAACACCATAAATCTTAAAATAATAAAGAAAAAACTAGTGAAGATGAAAAAGCCTGCAAAACATCCTTTCATTTGATAGTAAGAGTTGACTCATGTTTGTTGCCAATACTTGCCACCGTAGGAACAGCGGTTACATTACCTTTGAAACAAGCCACAATTTAACCATACGAGTGCACACATGCATGCTTGTCACAGGTGCACTGCGATACTTCAACATGCAGCCAGCTAGCCCCGGATGTCAAAGTGATGTCAGAAAGACGTTGGACTGTTTTGTCTGGGAAAACGTTAAATTTTGGTTGGAATGAAAATCAGGTTAACGATATATTTTGAATGTATAATGACCTTGGAATTTCATGTTGTTCAGATGTTGACAATGTGACTCTGTGCAGATGTTTTGTTTTGTTCTCCATACCTCACGACTAAATGTTGTTATTCTACATTAAGACAATGCTAGCATGAGATCAATCAATCAATCAATCAATTTTATGTATAAAGCCCAGTATCACAAATCACAATTTGCCTCAGAGGGCTTTACAGCATACGACATCCCTCTGTCCTTTGGACCCTCGCAGCAGATAAGGAAAAACTCCCCCAAAAAAACCCTTTAACAGGGAAAAAAATGGTAGAAACCTCAGGAAGAGCAACTGAGGAGGGATCCCTCTTCAAAGACGTGCAATATATGTCACACAGAACAGATCAACATGATAAATTAACAGTAATCTGTATGACACAATGAGACAGAAAGAGAGACAGAAACAGAGAGAGATGCAGGACAGACCGTAATGACAGTAGCTTACAACAACATTAATAAAAGTAATAATATAATTCTAATTATAGTTACGACTATTGTGGTACAATAAGTTGAAAGTATATATTAATATCTGATAGTATACATATGTGACAATAATCATATGTGTATAATAACAGTAGAAGTATGACTAATGATAACAGCAGCAGCCGGAGGCATCAGGCAGGATCACAGCAGCAGCACAACCACACATGTCACATTATCCAGGCACCGCTGTGATATAAGTTAACCTGCGAGACAATGGCGCACAAAGGCTCCGGAGAAGAAGCCGAGTTAGTGACATGCAGTACGGCCGAGTTAGCGAGATGCAATAACAGGACATGAGTGTTACCAAGGACAGAGAGAGAGAAGGTGCTCGGTGTATTATAGGAGGTCCCCCGGCAGACTAGGTCTAAGTCAGCCTGACTAGGGGCTGGTACAAGGCAAGCCTGAGCCAGCCCTAACTATAAGCTTTATCAAAGAGAAAAGTCTTAAGTCTAGTCTTAGATGTGGAGATGGTGTCTGCCTCCCGGACCGCAACAGAAAGATGATTCCACAGGAGAGGAGCCTGATAGCTGACGACTCTGGCTCCTGATCTACTTTTGGAGACTTTTGGGACCACGAGTAACCCTGCGTTCTCAGAGCGCAGTGTTCTGGTGGGTTAATATGGCACTATGAGCTGCCTTAGATATGACGGAGCCTGACCATTTAAAGCTTTGTACATTGGGAGAAGGATTTTAAATTCAGTTATGGATTTTACAGGGAGCCAGTGCAGAGAAGCTAAAACAGGAGAAATATGATCTCGTTTCTTAGTTCCTGTTAGTACACGTGCCGCTGCATTCTGAATAAGCTGGAGAGTTTTTAAAGACTTATTAGAGCTACCTGATAATAGGGAGTTACAGTAATCGATCCAGCCTAGAGGTAACAAAAGCGTGGACCAATTTTTCTGCATCTTTTCAGGTCAGGATAGGCCTAATTTTC
>NC_065527.1:35915276-35929965 GCF_006386435.1 Epinephelus moara | reverse complement strand
TCCTGACTGAAATTCCTCAAATAAATTATTATCATGGAGAAAATCACACAGCTGGTCTTCAACTACTTTCTCAAGGATCTTTGAAAGAAAGGGACGATTAGATATTGGTCTATAGTTGGCTAACACCTCAGGATCCAGGGTGGGCTTTTTTAGAAGAGGTTTAATTACAGCTACCTTAAAGGGGAAGTTCCGTTTTTTACAACCTGGACCTTATTTCTGGCATTAAATACGGTTGTTTACTTATCCAGATATGTTTGGTGTCATTTGGAGTCCTTCGGAAGATATTTAGATCCGTGAGAGCCGCGTACATCCATATAGTGGGAATGATCGGGGCACCGACAATGAGGCTCTAAATAACACATTATCTGCCGCGAAACTCGTTCATTTCACCAATATGTTTTTATGAATCGTTAGAGTTGCTTGTCATCATCATCCGGTTCATTTATACTGACCTACTAACCTCTGACCTGGATGATGTCATCCAGGTGTGCCGCGCGCATGCCGCCGCACACCCGCAGCACGGCTCTGTTTACAGCTGGAATTTGCTAGTGTTAGTTTTTTGAAACATGGCTGAATATTTGTCAGATTTTGAGGTTGTGGACAACGACTTTGAATATGACGGACGTCATTACCGTTTTGAGCCAGAGTATACGGATGAGGAGCTCTTTGAAAGGAGGATGCGGAGGCAGAGAGAGGAACAGCTGGCCAGAGGACAACAAACCGCTGAACGTCCGAGAATAGATGCTAACTGGTGGTGTTCTTGTGGACAATGTTCCACTATGCCAACAGACGAGGAATGCCTTTGTTGCTCTGAGTGGGATTTGAGGCCAGGAGATACACGTCTGGATGTCTCCAGAAATGACTGTCTCACAACTACAGAGGATTTCACTTTTATAATCAACCGTGCTGTTGTAGAGACTTTTTTTCGTGTCCCGAAAGTAAACTCGAAGACCCAGCCAAAGCCTGCAGGACCAAACGGGCAACTTTCGATTGAGTAAGTAGTCTACACACATGCATAAATTGTTTATTTTCCTTGAATTTGTTTGCTTGATAAGTAAGTAACTATGAGAATTTACATTTCTTTAATTTCTTCTCATCGCTTGTGTAGAACGGCCCGCACTTTCTTTAATTTCTTCTCATCGCTTGTGTAGAACGGCCCGCACACTGCACAAAAAGCAGAGGCACTTCTTACGCAAAACGTGAATTTATTATTACATAGTGCTCAGTGACAAAAAGTGAGAAACAGAAAGGTGAACGTTTCGGTGGTAAAGAGGATTGTCTTTACGAATTGCCTCTGATTTGTTTTTGCAGTGTGCAGAGGTTAGTAGGTCAGTATAAATGACCCAGATGATGATGACAAGCAACTCTAGCGATTCATAAAAACATATTGGTGAAATGAACGAGTTTCGCGGCAGATAATGTGTTATTTAGAGCCTCATTGTCGGTGCCCCGATCATTCCCACTATATGGATGTACGCAGCTCTCGCGGATCTAAATATCTTCCGAAGGACTCCAAATGACACCAAACTTATCTGAGTGAGTAAACAACCGTATTTAATGCCTGAAATAAGGTCCAGGTTGTAAAAAACGGAACTTCCCCTTTAAAGGGCCGTGGTACATATCCTGTTAATAAAGATATATTGATCATGTCTAATATGTGAGTGTTAACTAAAGGTAAGACTTCCTTATGTAGCCCAGTTGGGATGGGGTCAAAGAGACACGTTGATGATTTAGATGAAGTAATCATTGCAGTCAATTGTTGAAGAGAAATCGGGGAGAAGCTATCTAGCCTCTTGCACTCCACCCCCATTTTGTAGTGAAAACGCCTAAAATGACATACCCAAATTAAAATTACTGTAGCCTCTGAACCGCTCTGACTATATGCATGCATGAGGTCTTGCCAGAAAGCAAACTCTCTGAAGTTTCTTGTGAAAGTGTTAGAAACACTCTAGGTGATACAGAGACAGAGTAATGGGCCTTTGAAATCAGTAAAAAGTTGAAGATTTTGACTAAAATAAAATAAAAAATGATTTTCAGGATGAATAACTGTCTGTGGCTTCATCTGGGCAGGTAAATGACACTGTGGGGCTGTAGGCACACTATCAATAAACATTTGTTTCACGTTTGAAGAAAATTGCTCAAAGTATGACCATTCTACAGTGTTTTTTCCATGAAAAGATCCAGGCAGAGCTCCAAATGACAGAGCGCTCACTCTGCTTCAAAACAGTACTATCAGTGATCAAACAACACTCAGCAAGCTTCAAACATCGTACCTTATTGAAATCAGGTGTGATTATGATAGCTGATGTTGTTTATGACAGAAACACCATAAAATATCACCAAATAAAGCCATATGAAACGTGAAAGTTGTGATCCTACTTTCTAGGCGGTATATATCAGCCAAAAATAGTGGTAGAAGTGAGATCTCACCTTTTATAAACCAGCTAGGTATTCACCAATGGCTTGGCATGAGATTGTGAGTAATCCTTTAACTTTTCCCCTCGAAAAACAGCATGACATGGCTTGTTACCACTCATTGCGATTTTGGACTTTGTGTATTTAGGCTGCTCTGGTGCGAAATCCATAAGGAATAAAAGAAAAACGATGTCGGATTCAGGAAGCCGACAGCTTCCTGTTTCCGGTGATACCAAACATCACATGGTTTGATGACGTAGTGCGCCTGTGAGATCCCATTTAACAGAGGAGGGAGGGAGCGCCGACGCTGGCGTCGAAACAGAGTTAAAGAGGCTAGATATAATATTAGGTCTTACAGCTGTGTTTGAGGGCAGAATGGTTCCGTTTGAGGGCAGGAGGTCATGAATTTTGCCTCTAATAGTTAGAATTTTGTCATTAAAAAAGCTCATAAAATCATTACTGCTAAGGGCTAAAGGAATACAAGGCTCAATAGAGCTGCGACTCTCAGTCAGCCTGGCTACAGTGCTGAAAAGAAACCTGGGATTGTTCTTATTTTCTTCTATTAATGCTGAGTAATAGTTTGCTCTGGCATTGCGGAGGCCCCTCTTATACGTTTTCAGACTTTGTTCCCAGTGTTTTGGACATTCATAGATCATACATTTGAGTTTGGGGCCACCTGGTGGCAGTTAAGGTTATGGCAGGTAGTGTTAAGTTTCTCTTAAGTTTCTCTTTCACTTTTGCCTTCACTTTTGCCTTCACAAGACCTTGTGGACCTCACCACTTTGCTGCCACATAAGTGGTGAGGTCCACAAGGTCTTGTTCTTCACGACTTGAGGCTTGTTCAATGCATTGTCGGTGAGTGGATGTGTGGATTGGAGGTGGATTTAAGCAGAGAAGAGCATGTTTTGAGTTTATAATGCCATGTCTGTTTTGTTTATTGACTGCAGCTAAGCTACATGTGCAGGCTAGTTTCATTATGTTAATATCATATAGCTACCTGGTAGCATACCTTTTGTTTAGTGCTTTATATTTACCTTTTCATGTACATTGTGTAATTTCCACGTTATTTCTGTATTTTGCAGTTTTACAAAAGAATATCACCTCAAATAAACACCAAAGACGGATCCTGGTCCTCCTGTTTGAGTGGTATTATGTTTAAGCTGACTGGATAGCTAGGGAGTGCTCGTAAGGCCAGTACACCCAGACTAAGCAAGATTCTTCCTGTTTGGTTAATCGGCAATTCCTTTCAAATTTTCACGATATTTGTTTTAATTTTCGGGTTTGAGAGTTGGAACAAGGAGCAAACTTTCTTTGCTTTGTTAACTTCTTTTTAAGAGGGGTTATAGAGTCGAGTGTTGTTCGCAGCGAGCCTATCGACAAGATGATCAATTCAGGAGAGTAAGATGATCAATTCAGGAGAGTTTAAAGTTGGTACGGGAAACCTCTGTTACAGAAGGACATGGTATTAAATGCAATGTCGATGGAATCTTTGCCTTAAATTTTGCGACAGCACTATCTGATAAACATCTAGTATAGTAACTGTTGCTGAGTGGCGTGTAATCAAGTAGAAAGAAATCAAAAGTTATTAAATAATGATCTGATAGAGAGGGATGTTGTGGAAAGACTGTTATCAATTTCAATTCCATGCGTCAGAACTAGATCGAGGGTATGGTTAAAACAGTGAGTGGGTTTATGTACACCCTGACTGAAGCCAATGGAGTCTAATAATGAGATAAACACAGTAGCCAGGGAGTCATTATCAACGTCAACATGAATGTTATAATCACCTACAATAATAACTTTATCTGATTGAAAAACTAAACTGGATAAAAACTCTGAGAATTCAGATACAAATTCAGAATACAGGCCAGGAGCCCGGTAGACTATAACAAATTAAAGTGGCTGTGAGGTTTTCCAGGTCGGATGTAAAAGACTAAGAACAAGGCTTCCAAAGGAATTATAATCTAGTTTAGGTTTAGGGCTGATTAACAGACTAGAGTTAAAATTGGCTGCAACTCCCCCTCCTCGGCCGCTGCCACGAGGAATGTGGGTATTATTATGACTGGGAGGAGTGGATTCATTTAGACTGACATAATCATCTTGACACAGCCAGGTTTCAGTGAGGCTGAGTAAATCAATATGATTATCTGATATTAATTTGTTTACTAACACTGCTTTAGATGTTAGAGACCTGATATTTAACAGTCCACATTTAATTCTCCTGTTTTGTCTTTCTGTCACAGAAGAGGTATTCATTTTTTATTAGGTTGTTATGCACAACTCCTCTTTGTTTAATTTTCGGGGGACATACACCGTTTGTATAAAACTATGGGTGGGTAACTTCACTAGAAGCTCAGAGAAGTGTGTAAGACCACGACTCTGATTCCTGGTCTCAACTCTGGGTTGTCAGGGTTTTGAATTACTAATAAACATGTACAGGTTTCTAGATATGAGAGCAGCACCGTCCAAAGTGGGATGAATGCCATCTCTCCTGATCAGACCAAGTTTTCCCCAGAAAGTTTGCCAATGATTAACGAAACCCACATTGTTTGCTGGACACCACCTGGACAGCCAGTGATTAAATGATGACATGTGGCTAAACATCTCATCAGTGGTCCGATTTGGGAGCCGTCCAGAGAAAACTACGCAGTCTGACATAGTTTTAGCATATTCACACACCGAGGCAACATTAATTTTTGTGACCTCCGACTGGCGTAACCGGGTGTCATTGCCATCAACGTGAATAACAATCTTATTAAATAGACCTTTAGCTTTAGCCAGCAGTTTTAAATTGGACTCAGTGTCGCCCACTCTGGCCCCAGGGATACATTTGACTATGGCCGCTGGTGTTGCTAACTTCACGTTTCTCAAAATAGAGCTGCCAATAAAAAACGGTTAGAAACATGAACAGGCTGGTGGTGAACATTGGGCTTCGGCTGGGTACTATGCTTCTCCCAGACAGTTACCCAGCCTCCCAGCTGCACGGGGGTTAGCAAGGGACCGCTAGCAGAGGCTATGCTAAGTGGCTCTGCGCCGGCTACACTGAGCTGGCTAACTACCGCAGCTACAGAGTGATTTTCCATGGTGCGGAGCCGCGCTTCCAATTCACTAAGCCTCGCCTCCAATGCAGCAAATAAACTACACTTGTTACATTTACCACTGTCGCTAAAGGAGGCAGAGGCATAACTGAACATCTGGCACACCGAGCAAGAAAGAGCAGGAGAAAGAGAAGCCATCGCTAATTGTTAAGCTAATGTAGCTAACAAGGCTAATAACGTGCAAACAACAGCTAAGATTAGCAAGAAAGTTGTTAAAAAGAGGAGAGTTTTAAGTGCTTAAACAGAACTAGTGTGGGTGATTTTCCATGAAGTAGATGTTAAGCAACTGAAGTGAGGAAAGACAGAAAACAAGCTGGTAGGAGTTCGCTAGAGCAGCACAGAGACGCTATCACAGAAACACTGGAAATGACATGTCAGCACGTCCAAGCGCGATGTTTGGAGAATGTTAGATTTTGGTTACCTAACAACACAACCAACAAAATATCAGTGTCATCTGTTGTCAGTATTCTACATCAAATGGACATTGGCAATGGACATCCTGACACTAAATTTTGGAAACCTGACGTCACAAGCTAAATTTAACCAAATATCAATATCTAACAATGTTGGTGGCCAGCTGGGATAGCGCTACATCTGTGCATCTTAGCAATGTACTGTATTATGCTGTGACAAGAGTGTGTGGATGAAGTATTAAGTTGTTAAATTTTACTCATATACCGGCTGGCTAATTAGCTATCTAGATTGCTAATTCCACCATGCTATCATAGATAGATAGATAGAAAGAACTTTATTAATCCCCAACGGGAAATTCAACTGTCCAATAGCTCATAAAAAATACAAAAAACACACTTCCCCTCATCAACAATAATACAGTGGTATTAATATAGACATAAAATAAAATAAGTTAAAATAAGTGCATAAATATAAATTAAAAATTGAATTCAAATTAAATTATAGCTGCTGTGCAACAATGGTCGGGGCCGGGCAATTTTAGGCAAAATTCTGAGCAACAAGCAGAGTGTAGGAAGATGGAAAAAAAGGTGGCATTCTAAGCCTTAGAGACTATGCTCTATCTCACTGAGCCAATTAGCAAGAGACAACTATGCGGTATATATGTTTAAAACTTCTTCTAGCTCATTATAGGAATTCTAAAGCTGCAATGATTAGTCAATAAATCAATAACTCAAACATATAATTAATCCACAACTATTTCATGAAGGATTGATTGTTTCAGGCATCAGTGTTGGAGTTACCTTCGCAGATTTGAGGATATCCTCCTCAAATCTTGCTTTATCATGGTTTTGGACCTTTAGCCAGATAAAGTGAGATGTTTGTGGATGCCAGATTGGAATTGGGGAAAGGTAATATGAATTTTACATAATTTTATCGACAAACATTTAATATAGAAATTATCTGGATCATAATTATTTTAACCTTAGTAGTCTCTAATCCACATAGCGTGATGCCTGAACATAGGACTTTCACATTGCTTTAGCTGAGGCTTGAACTCACAACTTCTGAGACTGAGGTCCGTCTTCTATCTCACTGAGCTAATTGGCAAGTGACAGTTCATGTGTGGCTTCACAAATTGACTAAGCCAAGCATCAGGGTGCCAGACAGTAGCCATCCATGCCATGGAAAAGCAAATGTCAAAGTTAAAGTTCCAAAGCTATAGCACATATGGTTGATTTGTTATGAATTTTCAAAGTTTTGTAATTTAGAGGCTTGCTGTAGCACCACCATCAGGACTATTGTCTTGCGTTTCCAGTTGAGGACATCTGGCAAGGGACTGGACCTTTATGAAAAGTTTGGGTAGATTTCTCATATGGAAATGTTGCATGAGCTGAGGCTTGAACTCACAATCTTCAACACCAAGAACTATCCTCTATCTCACTGAGCTAATTGGCAAACAGAAATGTCACATTTAGCTTCACAAATTGACTAAGCCAGTCACCTGTGTGCAAGACAGCAGCTGTTAGTGTGTAAAGGCAGATTTCAAACGGCTGTCAAAAATTCAGTTATTAAGACAAAAATCCAAAAATACACAAATTGCATCTAGACAGCATGGAGATGTTGGTAATTTGTTTTTAACAATGATTTATTGGCTCCATAAGTGAAAAACTGATGTTTAAAAATGCCATTTTTGCATTGACTCCAATTGTTCGCATGAGAGCGAAATTCAAAATGCTGTAAAAAATTCAGTTTTTAAAATAAAATTCTGATATTTTCCAAACATCATCTACCATGACTCCAAAATTTTGTCATTTTTTTAATGAACATTGAAAATGTATTTAGCAAGAATTTGCAAGTATATGTTTACAGTACTGTTTACAGTCAAACATTTTGATGCACTGTAGGCTCAATTTTCGATAAATCAAAAATCTGTGTAGGACAGTCTGAAGATGCGCTGTAGCAACTTTGGTGTCAATTGAGCAAAAATTGTGGGAGGAGATAGGTTTAATAAGTTTTACAGTTTTTTAAAAAAACAGAGTGATGGACTTTTAAATGTATAAAAGTTTCTTCATTATTGGGGCTACATTTTGCTGAAAGTTGCAAATCTGTAGCACATATGGTTGATTTGTTGTGAATTTTGAAATTTTGAAATTTAGAGGCTTGCTGTAGCGCTACCATCAGGACTATTGGCCTGTTTCTGCAGCTGAGACAATCTGGCATGGGACTGGACCTTTGTGCAAAGTTTGGTGATTTTTCGCGCATGGGAAGTAGGAGAAAGAAGAAGAAGAAGAAGAAGAACATGCAGGATAACAATAGGGTCCTGGCACCTTAGGCTGCCCGGCCCCTAATTAAAATTGCCCATTCCAAAGTCCAGTCCAGTTGTGGCTAAGGTGATATGTGTGACTGGATTCAGGAGGTGTTAAACAGTCTTATTGCTGTGGGGACGAAGAATCTCTTGAAACGCTCTGTTCTGCAATGCAGTGAGATGAGCCAACTGCTGCAGCTGCTCCTCTGTCACTCCAGGGGGCTTTGGAGAGGTTGTCTGCTACTGTCCATTATAGCTTTCAGTTTGTTCAATGTGCCCCTCTCCACCACAGTTTTTAGTGGGTCCAGTCTCCTGCCGAGCAGTGAGCCAGCTTTTTTAACCAGCTTGTCCAATCGCTTGGTGTTTTTGTCCATCAAACTGCTTCCCCAGCACACTGCAGCGTAGAAGAGTGCACTGGACTGTACCCGATGCAGCATGTAAAGAACTCCATCTTCCACTCCAATGTGCTCCTGATAGTCAAACTGGAGGGGGTCCACCACATCAGTGACCTCTGACCTAAGAAAATGGAGGACCAGGCGCTTTAGGGTCTTCATTATGTGTGATGTTAAGGCCACCAGTCAGTACTCATTTAACTTAGCCGGGGGCGCCCCACTTTGGGCACTGGTACGAGACAAGATGTTTTCCACTGCACCAGGACTTTGCCTGTTCGAAGACTCCTGTTGAGGATCCACTGAATGGGCTCTGCTAGCTGAGCTGCGCAGTCTTTCAGGAGCCTTGGACACACTCCATCTGGGCCTGCAGCCGTCCCTGTATGCAGTCTTCTGTGCTCTGCCCTCACCTCGTCTGCTGTAAAGGACAGTGGTAGTTGGCTATGGATGGTAGATGCTGTAGCTGTAGTTGTAGCTGTAGCTGTAGTTGTAGCTGTAGCTGCAGTATTAGGAGAGGGGCTACCTCCAGGAGACAGTGGAGCAGGAGCAGCAGCAGCAGCAGCAGGTGACACTGTGGGAGGGGGGGAATGGATGCAGGGATAGGGTGAACACTGCCCCCTCCATCAAACCTGTTAAAGAACAAGTTGAAGTTGTTGGCTTTGTCCACATCACCATCCAAAACCTGGCTATTCTTCTTTGAATAGCCCATGAGGTTCCTCATTCCCTTCCACACCTCTCTGATGTTGTTCTGCTGCAGCTTACTTCTTTTGTAGTCCACCTTTGCCTGTCTCAGTCTCCCCTTCAGCTCATGTTGAACCTCCCTGAGCCTCTCCTTGTCCCCTTTCTTGAATACCAGCTTTTTCTGGTTGAGGAGCTGCTTGATATTACTGTTAACTCAGGGTTTATTACTGGGGAAGCATCGTACAGTCTTTACTGGCATCACAGTGTCCCTACAGAAGTTTATATATTCTGTCAGAATGTCCACCCTCCTGTCCATGTCCATTTTGTTGTCCTGTGGCTCTAGTAGTACAGTCCAGTCTGTACATTCAAAACAGCCCCTGAGAGACTCACTGGTCTCCGGGGACCACTTCCTGACTGAGTGGGTGGTCACAGGCAACTTTAATACATAGGGTTTGTATGTAGGCTGGAGAGAGATCAGATTATGATCTGATCTGCCAAGAGGTGGTAGGGCAGAGGCACTGTAGCCTGTAACCTTGGCATTTCCATAAAACAAATCCCGTGTCTTATTCTCCCTCGTGGGACAGTCCACATACTGAACAAAATCAGTCAGATGGGAAGAGATAGTAGTGTTGTTAAAATCCTCTGTTATTGCAATGAATGCACAAGGGTGCTGGGTCTGAATTCTAACAACAGTTTCATGAATGACGTCACACGCCACTACCATTGCTGCCTGCAGTGGGATGTAAACAATAATGGTGACAATGTGTGAAAACTCTTGTGGTACATAAAACAGTCTAAGACTGACTGCCAGCAGTTCAATATCCTGACAGCAGATCTTGTCTTTCTCTGTGACATGTCCAGGATGACACCATTTATAGTTTACAAGCAGGATCAATGCCCCACCTCTGCTTTTGCTTCTCGCCTTCGCGTCCCTGTCCAATCGCACTGTAGAGAAGTAAGGTAGATTCACACAGGAGTCAGGCACGATGTCATTCAGCTACGTCTCCGTGAAGCACATGAGACTACACTCCCTGTAGAGTCTTCGACTTTAACTTTAACTTCAACTTTACTCAAAACTGTGGTCATCACATTAGAAAGATTAACAATCATTAACCAAACGAAAAAAAAACAAAAACCTAACACACTCAAACATGACTCAAAACAGGAGCTACTCAGAGCTACTACCACTCTGACATTGCATCTTTCATGCTACACAGGTTACAAAAAATGAGTAATACAGTATAGGACTTTCATCAGCTTTGACTTTCAGCCATCCATGGCTCTGTCAGTATGTCAGCACAAGTTCTTTTTTAAGGGTAACGGCCAGTGGGGATACACCAACACTCACGTCATTAGTCCCTCCGACCAATGATGTAACCTCATCACTCACTGAATCACTCACGTGCTAAGGTTCAGCCAGAAAAGTTTGCACAAAGTTAAGCATTTATTTTAACTTTCATAAAGCAAAAGGAGTGTTTGATAAATACAGACTCTGACCTAATTTGACACATATAATATGGAGTGAGACAAACAGGGATTGTACAAAGTAAATAAAACAGCCTACACTGCAGTAAATACAAATTTGCTAAACCTCATAATGTCTATTTTTGTTAAGACTGTCAGTTGTTGATTCAGCTCAGTAGTCAAGTCCTAAAGTCACCTAATGCAAAACTACCACTGCAGTCAGTAAATATTACACTGTGTTATATTGTCTCAGCATTTGATTGCACACAAGGAGCCCTATAAACAGCAGGCCCGCTCCTGCACATGCTCAGTGCAGCCCGGCAATCACGCACAACATCTGCTGCCATCTATCAGCAAAAGATTAGGGGCCGCTGGAGGAGGATTAATTTGTCGCTAATCTTACCTTCACAGTGGGAGAGGGTGGAGATCCACTTCACACTGGGCTGCTTGCACATCAGCCAACTCACAAACTCACACACTCACACACACACACACACACACACACACACACACACACACACACACACACACACACATACCACTTCTTTATGGCTGTGTGTGTGTAAAAAGGGTTGTTATCATTAGCCTACACAAAAACTGAAGTGCTGCAGCCTAATTAGGATTTAAATGAACAATGCGAGCGGAGCAGAGAAGTAGAGATACAGGTGATTAGCAATGTTGGCACAACTTCATTAAACAAAGCTCAGTAAGAACTTGGGGAAGTGGCTGTGTGTGTGTGTGTGTGTGTGTGTGTAAAACCAATCAAGTCTGGGGCAATGATTGGCTGCAAGTGTATCCTCCTGGTTAGAGTGCTCAGTCTAATCCCCTTAATGATGATTACTAACATGATGATAATACACAAGCATTTACAGCTCCGTCAGTCCTTACCTCAGGCTCAGAGACGGAGTCAGGAGGAGAGAGACCATCAGATGTTAACTCTTAACTACATTTCTACTCTGCTTAGCTTTATCATCAGCGTGCATCATTAGAGGGTACTACTGACAGCTCTGTGCAGCAGGAGGTAAGAGGTGTCAATCAGTATATCACAGTTTGACAATATGATTAAATTCACAGTGAAAGAGCTTTGGAAAGTGTTTCGATCATAACCGAAAGGTATTTTTGTTACATAATATTGCACTATTTAAAAAAAAAAATCATGACCAAGATTTATCTTGAATAAAAATCATAAGGTCTGACTTTCTTGAATTGTGATTCTGGACACTGCACCTGCAGCCCAGTCACCAGAAGAAATGTGGGAACTGTGCATTTCTACAATGGACATGTTACATTTAAACTAGGACTGACTCAAATGCTTCCAAGCTTGAAAGCTTTGATTGTTGCAATGGTAATCCAAAGCAGCACTAAGCTGGTTTAAATCTTATTTATCTGATCGTTTTCAGTTTGTCCATGTTCACGATGAATCATCCTTATGTACTAAAGTTTGTTTTGGAGTTCCACAAGGTTCTGTGCTCGGACCAATCCTATTCACTCTATATATGCTTCCTTTAGGTAACATCATTAGCAGGGGCGATTCTAGGATCAGAGGTTTAGGGGTGCTGAGCACCCAGAGAGCTGCCCGGCCAAGCAAGTTAAATTTCACTGTTTTGTACATTTTAACGCAATTTCATTCCCACATTTGTGAAAGAAAAGCACAACACTTTTTGGGAAAGTCTGTGACTAAACCATCAAATCTGATAAAGGTTATTTAAATGCTGAGCCACAGCAAAAGAGGAATGGATTGGAATCATAAAAGAAACATATCGTAACCCTAATTTCTGGGGGAAGACAACTCTTTTTGATACAGCAGCTCCTCAACATACACATAAACAGTATGTATGTTTCTGGAGTAAACCAGCCCCCTATAGTGAGTATATCCATGATGAGGCTGTCTGTCTGTCTGTCTGTACACACACACACACACACACACACACACACACACACACGCACACACAATAGGAGTTATAATGTTAATGGGCATCCAGTCAGTTAGCTAGTCAGTAGCACCTTGGCTTTAATATTAACACATGCACATGACACAACAGCTAGCTCCTCTCATTCCAGTTCAAACAGAGGACAGTGTAACGTTTCCTAGCTAGAAAAAACGTCAGCTAACTCCTACCTAACAACATTAACAGTGACCTACGATTAAATGCAGCAAAAATGAGGACTGGTAATAATAATGTGTTGGTATTGAATGGTAGAAGTTAGGAAATGTGCTACATATCCTGGTTTCAGCCAGGTATTTACACCATTACTGGATATCACCTACTCTGGAAGGCAGTGCATTGCTCTGTGCTGATAGAGCGCTCAGAGCCCGAGTCGGGGAAAGGTGGGAGCTGTATTTTTGTTGTTAAAATATTATGTTTCAACCAAGTACTGTATGGTTTTGACACTTTCCTAGCTTGTTAAAAAAGGACATACAGTATAAAAATAAATAAATAAATAAAAATCTGTCAAATTTTAGGGGTGCTGGGATTCAATTTAGGGGTGCTTCAGCACCACCAAAAATGGGCTAGAAACACCTATGATCATTAGAAATCACTCTGTAAATTTCCATTGTTATGCGGATGATACACAGTTGTATTTATTGATAAAGCCAGAAGAAACTAATCAATTAACTAAACGTCATAATTGCCTTAAAGACAAAAAACCCTGGATGAGCACCAATTTCCTTATGTTAAGTTCAGACAAAACTGAAGTTATTGTTCTTGGCCCCAAACAACTCAGAGACTCTTTATCTGATGACATAGTTTCTCTAGATGGCATTGCTCTGGCCTCAAGCACTACCATAAGAAACCTTGGAGTAATATTTGACCAAGATTTGTCTTTTAATTCTCATATAAAACAAATCTCACGGACTGCATTTTTTCATATGCATATTATTGCGAAAATTAGGCCCATCCTGACCCGAAAAGATGCAGAAAAATTGGCCCACGCTTTTGTTACCTCAAGGCTGGATTACTGTAACTCCCTATTATCAGGTAGCTCTAATAAGTCTTTAAAAACTCTCCAGCTAATTCAGAATGCAGCGGCATGTGCACTAACACGAACAGAAACAAGATCATATTTCTCCTGTTTTAGTTTCTCTGCTCTGGCTCCCTGTAAAATCCAGAATTGAATTTAAAGAGGCAACAGATAGGATTCGGGTTTTCTTTTTAGCTTGGCGCCACCTAGCATCAGCAGTGTTGCTCGCACTGTCGCAAAGACCAAATTGACCGTGGGGATCAGAGATAATCAATAAAATGTAGGCTGTAAAGCCACCACTATACCTCTATGTATATGTAGAATGAGAAAGTGAATGGACACTATACTAAATAAATGAGTAAAGAGACCAAGCAACAATTATCAGATTTATTTGAAGAAAAAAAACAAATAGTAATGCAAATAATTATACCAGAATGCACAGTACCAGTACATCACTGTGTAATGTGTGTGTAATCACTGTCCGAGGGCTGCCGTAGAATGGCAACGAGGATGTCAGCCGACCAACACTCGCTACCCAGTCCCTGGTTGCAGCGATTTGCTATGCTGGCCAGCTAGGAATGAACTAGCAGCCAGTACAGTACAGTCCTCTCTCGTCTAGCTAACATTTAGCTGTGTTACTTACTGATCCATTAGAAAGAAAGCTAGCTGGACATTGGTTCTGAAGCCTCTTTGGTCACAGAGCTCCCTCCATCTCTTGAACACCTGACAGAGGTTTACTCTTGTTTTTCCTCTTCTTTTATCACTCTCCTTTTTGTGCATCCTCGCCTCCTCAGACAGATTAGCTCGTTTTCTTTTGGGAAGCCGTTTTTCACTTATCTCCAAACTTTGTCCGTCTGCCATTGTGCTCCTGACTCAACTATCTCATGCCCCGGCCAGTTCCTCATAAGGACCAGCTCCAGTCCCTGATTGGCTGACCGACCAGTTTGGCAATACATGAC
>NC_065527.1:35890615-35914826 GCF_006386435.1 Epinephelus moara | reverse complement strand
GATGCCTCCTGCTGCTGCTGTTATCATTAGTCATACTTCTACTGTTATTATACACATATGATTATTGTCACATATGTATACTATCAGATATTAATATATACTTTCAACTTATTGTACCACAATAGCCGTAACTATAGTTATAATTTGTTGTAAGCTACTGTCATTACTGTCTGTCCTGCATCTCTCTCCGTCTCTGTCTCTCTTTCTGTCTCATTGTGTCATACGGATTACTGTTAATTTATCATGTTGATCTGTTCTGTACGACATCTATTGCACGTCTGTCCTGGAAGAGGGATCCCTCCTCAGTTGCTCTTCCTGAGGTTTCTACCATTTTTTTCCCCCGTTACAGGGGTTTTTTGGGAAGTTTTTCCTTATCCGCTGTGAATGTCCAAAGGAAAAAGGGATGTCATATGCTGTAAAGCCCTGTGAGGCAAATTGTGATTTGTGATATTGGGCTTATAAATAAAATTGATTGATTGAAATTGAATAGTATATATTCAAAAGTATAAGTTAGGGTTGTAACGGTTCACCAAATTCATGGTTTGGTTCCATACAATACAGTGGTGTCAAAGTATGATATGTTTTCAATACAAAAAAAAGGACAAAATTTATTTGATTTTTATTTTTTTTCTCTCTTCTCTTCTCTTCTCTTCTCTTCTCTTCTCTTCTCTTCTCTTCTCTTGAACTATACCTGAGTGACCCATCTTCTGAGGGGTCTTCAGCTCCTTATACAGTGGCGGTTCTAGCCTAAATGGCACCCTGGGCAACACCCCCCTAGAAGCTCTAAAAATACCAAAGGCTGAAAGAGGAGCAAGAAAAGATGTGGGGAGTAAAGGCAACATAGTGCCAGTGGTTATTGGAGCACTCAGGGCTATGACCCCCAAACTAGGAGAGTGGCTCCAGGTGATTCCAGGTACAACATCTGAAGTCTCTGTCCAGAAGAGTGCAGTCCTAGGAACAGCTAAGATTCTGCGCAGAACCCTCAAACTCCCAGGCCTCTGGTAGACAACTCCTTTTTATAAACAATGAGCTTGGCAAATCATCTGAAAACTTTAAGTAACAGCTTAGCCATCCTTTTTTCTAGGCATTATAGCTAATTTTACTGCAACCTGCAGTTTAGGTGCATCAACTGAAAACGGATATTTTAGAGAAGTCCGATTAATGTCTTGCTTACCACCTCCCACAAAGCTTCAGTTAATCACGAACATTTCAGACTGAAGCTTGGATGCCCAAAAACTGATATTCAAGGACAGCCCTAATTTGAATGTTTCACATGTCTCATATCAACGTTTTAAAGTGACGTAGTAAATGAGCTGACCTTAGGCGAGATGCCTGCCAAGCCACAGACCACTGCACACCACTGTTTGAGACCAAGTTGTTTTGGTGCCCTAAAGCTAACCACACATTACAGTTTCAACCTAACTGCTAAAATGATGCGAGTGTGAAAATATTTGTGGTTTGCAAGAACATACCATGCCAGCATTTATCCTGGCATTTGGGTTGGGACGTGAACCTGCCTGAATGCACTGTATGAACACACATACAGTGACAGCATGCTACTGTGTACTGCACATCAAACACTGCCTCCTGGCACTGAATGCGAGCTCCTGTAGTCCTGCACCCTGTTCTCTGTGTACCAGCATGCTTTTTTACATTTCACCATGTTAGCTGTCAATATGTTTCTGCACCACCATCTCTAAAGCAAATTCCACTCTATTCTTTGTAGCTGGCAAATGAAGTGTATCTGAGTCAGAGAGTGCATGTGATAATACTGAAGAAGCACTGACAGAATGCAAAAGCAGCCTGAGACAAAGATAGCACTTGACAGTCTCTAAAACATCTAAATAATAATACAAGAAACAGTGAACCAGTGAACTTCACAGCCATCACCGAGAAGACTGAAGCAATGCAGCCACTAGAGGGATGATGTTGCACAGGCGATGGATAAATTATGGATCCCTGAAAAACATGTTTAATAAATACAGTCATTATTGTGTTAGATTCTTCGAGATAAATGTTGTTTCTGAGAAATATTGAATAATACAGTTGCAGCTTTAAAGTGATAGTTCAGGTTTTTGGACATGAAGTTGTGTGAAACGCTGACCATCTGTAGCTCTGATGTGATGGTGTCACTACTCTCAACGAGCCTCCTGCTCTGAGAAATCGCCCGTAGCTTACCGGAGAAAAAGTAGTTCTGAAGATGTACGGGGGTGTGATGGCCGCACTTGCAGCCACACAGCTGCATTAAGGTCTGTCCCCCGGTGGCACTCACACTTTGGTTTCTTTTACATTTGTAGTTCATTTTTCCCTCATTTAGCTAATCTTAATTACATTTCACATTTCAAACAAATAAATGACAACACAGTGGATTTTGTTTCATACATCATACTCATTTTATTTTACAGTTTTGACAGTACATTAGTTTCTATTTGTAGCGCGCACATTTGGTTAACTTTTGTACAGTCACTAGTTTCTTTAAGTTGTTCTAATTTTCATTTCTTGAGTTACCAGTGTGGAGGTGCTGCTCCTGAAGGACATCTGGCCATGCCCGAGCAAAGGATGTGCCCCAGGAACTGAAACTATTAAATACAGGAAGTGGCCAATTGGGCCGTACCAATTCCTGCCACCTCATAGGGAGAAACTGTTATTTTTCCGTTTAGTATATTGTTTGTTTCTCTTTATTAAAAATTTAGTTTTGGTATTTCTGGTTTGGTTAATTTAGTTGAGTTAACCTTTTTTTGGGGAATTATTCTGTTTTGTTATTTATTGCTTAGTTGGTAGTGTTTGTCTGTCTGTCATCCCTCTTGTGTCTTAATGGTCTGATCAGCCAGTATATATGTTCCCCATTGTGTCCACTTTGTAAGGTCTGTTGGTGGTGTTAAGGTCACTTCAGTTGAGTTTTGTTTATTTGACCTCTTTTATGGGCCCAGAACTTTAGTTGTATATTTATCATTTTTACCTTTTTTTGCAGTATTTGGGTAAAATAAAAGCCTTTTTTTTGAAAACCACCTGAGTCTCCTCAAATAAAAGCCTTTTTTTTGAAAACCACCTGAGTCTCCTCTTGTCTGCCAGCTCGGTCCCTTACAGGGGGACACGTAACCAAAAGGTTTTAAGCTACAAAAAAGTATGCATGTGTTTTGTTAGACTATTTCAATATTTTTAAAACATCCCCGCATTACGTCAGACCTTGCTATCTATTGGGACTATTTTCTGGCCAGTATCACTCCGCCGTGCAGGCCCGCAAGACAGCACGGCAACAGAAATCAATAAGACAGTTCATCACCACGCCGTGCAGGTGCGCAGTATAGCAACGGCTAACGAAAACTTCATCGGCTGTTTCCAACAGAGAACCAGTAGGCTATTATTAGTGAGGAAGAAGATGTACTAGCCCTATATATACCTACTACTACAGCGCGAACACCGGCTCAGGCTCACGACACACCCTCGTCAGCTGCTGTAGGTAAACAGAGGAATACCAAAATGGTGCGAACTTGTGATTTCCCCAGCTGTGGGAATAAAAACATCGCCGGCTCCCAATTCCATCGGTTTCCTGTTACAGATGTAACCCGTAGGCAACTTTGGCTTGTGTCAATTGGGATGAACCTCGCTACCAAGCCGGCGAGGGTGAAGCAACTGCGCGTATGTCAGGCTCACTTCAGCTGCCCACAGATCCCGACGGACAGAGAAAACGCAATTTCCGCACTGCTGTGCCCAAAGAGAGATATATTACCTAATACCAGTCTATATAACGATGTCTGTAACTGATTGTCTGTAAAACAAAATGTTTGATTGAACTAATAGCCTGTTGTGTTGTGGAGAGTACATTATACGCGGCCTCGTTTTACCGTCGGCATTTAGTTTATTATATTAGGCTAACTGCTAAATCCATGACATGAGTAATCAATCACATAGAAATGTGAATTCATATGTGATTACGACCAGTCTCTGCTTTGTTCTGGTGGTGGGTTAGCCAAAGTTGCCTACGGGTTACATCTGTAACAGGAAACCGATGGAATTGGGAGCCGGCGATGTTTTTATTCCCACAGCTGGGGAAATCACAAGTTCGCACCATTTTGGTATTCCTCTGTTTACCTACAGCAGCTGACGAGGGTGTGTCGTGAGCCTGAGCCGGTGTTTGCGCTGTAGTAGTAGGTATATATAGGGCTAGTACATCTTTTTCCTCACTAATAATAGCCTACTGGTTCTCTGTTGGAAACAGCCGATGAAGTTTTCGTTAGCCGTTGCTATCCTGCGCACCTGCACGGCGTGGTGATGAACTGTCTTATTGATTTCTGTTGCCGTGCTGTCTTGCGGGCCTGCACGGCGGATTGATACTAGCCAGAAAATAGTCCCAATTGATAGCAAGGTCTGACGTAATGCGGGGATGTTTTAAAAATATTGAAATAGTCTAACAAAACACATGCATACTTTTTTGTAGCTTAAAACCTTTTGGTTACGTGTCCCCCGTACATCTTCAGAACTACTTTTTCTCCGGTAAGCTACAGGTGATTTCTCAGAGCAGGAGGCTCGTTGAGAGTAGTGACACCGTCACATCAGAGCTAAAGATGGTCAGTGTTTCACAGAACTTCATGTCCAAAAACCTGAACTATCACTTTAAGGCTTCTTCCAATAATAAGCTCAATAATTAATGCCTGACAAGGGGAGTAATCACTTGGCATTTAATAACATTATTATGCTGCAAGATTATAGATGCAATAGGGAATCCCAAACAAGCAGGTCTTCAGTTTTGGAGTATGATGTAGACCTGATTGTAGAGAAAGACCACAGTGGAGGACAAGAAGTCCTCTCTGTCTGTCTGTCATCTCTCTTCATTCAGGTTGACTTGTTGAAGGTGATCTTAAAGTAGCTGTGCAGAACTTTACATTTTCGTTGATTATAGTGCCCCCCTTGGGTCGAAGCGGTATGACACCCACAGCCTGGTGTCGTAAAATCTCGACTACAACCGGCAATTACTGCATGCATTTGTTTTGGAGAGCGAGAGGAAAATCGTAAATGTTCTGGTGTAGCTCTGAATTTCTTATAAACTGAGGACAACTGCCTGCTGTATATTTATGTTCATGGTCACAGTCACAGATAATTTTGTGGCATTTGTTGTAATGTTACTAGACAAAAGCGGTTCACATCAGCTAACGTTACATTTAGCTTGCTTATAACTTCCATGTCGTCATATATTGAAGTGAAACAACATCTAACAAGTTGCGGTATATTCTCTAAATAAAAACAAAAATTGCATACCTGTCGATTAGGAAAAGGGCCAACTCGGGATCAGTTTTAAAACCTTTCAAATCTCTCAGCTCTCTCCACTTGGTGAATGTCCAACCGAGGTTTACACGCATTTGGGCTCGAGCCCTATCACTGTCCCGTTTAGCCTTCTTCTGTTCTTCTGTTCTTTTTCTTTTAGATGGTGCTCCTTCTTTATCTGCCATGACATCGAAAGTACAACCAAGTCCTTATAGATACATCTGGTAAAACTGTTATACGTTCAGCAATGCCCGTTGCGTACCGCTTACTCGAAGAACACTCTCTGTAAACACGGCTCTTCTTCTTCTCTCAATTTATTGGCGGATCGCAAACAACTTCCAGGTGCATACCACCACCTACTGTACATGAGACTACTCCCTACTACATGTCATTTAGCCTGTTTCTTAAATCCTACTCGTAAACACGGCTCCTTCTTCTTCTGTGGTTTAATGGCTGCGGGCCGCTGCGGGCGTGCAGACTTACTTCCGCCTCCGGGTGCCGTATTCTGGTTTGCTGACTTCCGCTGTGTCCGACCCGAGCCAGGCTACGCTAAATAGCCATATAGAGAAAGGCTTTTTTGTCGCTGCTGGGTTCAAATAAATATGCGGATCTTCAAGGGGGGTTGATACGAACTATGGACAGTTTTATGAATGGTAAAAAGTTCCACACAGCTGCTTTAAGCAGCCAAGTAAGATAAGTGATTCACAGGGATGTGTTTATATAGACTAGTCCATACCCATTGAGTGCACAGTTGCCCACGTATAGTTTCACATGGTGTGTGTTTGGGATACAGGTCATAGAAAATTGCAGATTAAATAGTCAGCTGAACCCATTAAGAAGAGCAATGTATTCAGACAGAGGTTTTGTGAATTTGATAGTACGATTGCTTTATTGAAAGTACAGTAGTACCATTGCCAATAGTGGGATAGTTAGTGGGTTAAAACTGTACATTAGTAGTTGAGGTAGCACGCTGAAAGGCAGATAGTTCAAGTTTTTGGGAAAAGAATATACTAATAGTGTAATTTTTGGAAAAAGTAGCTTTGTCACCTTCTACCTATACCAATCCTCAATGACTATGTGCAGTTTCAGATAGCTTGACCATGTCAGTGAGTAGAAAAACGTGGGACAGACAGAATGACTGACTGACAGAATGACACACTGACAGTTTCCATGATTATGTACAGCATACCATACCATGACTTAATCATACCAAAAATTAGAAAAAAAACCCCCAAACATTCGGCCACAGGGAGAGCCACAGCGATCGGTCGCATTTTAGCCATTTTTAAGCATTTTCCTGTTGTTATCGGTCGCATTTTAGCCATTTTTAAGCATTTTCCTGTTGTTATAGCGCCACCCAGTTGCCAATTAGACTTAAATGTCTCCAGTCACCTTGAGGCATCCTGTTCTACTTATCTACCAAGTTTAGTAAAAATCGATATGGCGGTTAGGCCTAGATAAGAAATTAGCTCTCTAGCGCCCCCATTTTGTTTGATCGGGTCAATAACGGAGGGGTCCCCTCAGATTATGTGTGGCCATATGCCTACAAAGTTGCATGGTGATCAGTGAAACCCTTGAGATGTTATACACCTTTATGTGATGAGCCACACCCTCCGCAATATTCATTGCCTTATAGAAGCTCAGTTTTAGTAAGTTTTCCAACTTTTGCCAAGAGGGAACTTTAGATATTGGTCCCTAGATTATGTTCACCGAGTTTCATGCAGATCATTCAAATTTCCTAGGAAGAGATCGATTTTAAGTGTTTTTCAAAAAATTTTAAATGGCGGAAAATCTATACCGGAAGTTATGGGTTTTTGAGGCAAATTTGTTCCTCATGAGGAGAGGCATCTTTGTGCAAAATTTCTTGTCTCTACGACATACGGGGCATGAGATATGCCCATTCAAAGTTTGCAATTTCAATCTATTGCTATAGCGCCCCTCCTTTGGCCAATTGATGTAATATTGCTTCATTCGCATCCTCCAATGACCCTCTACCACTGTGCCAAATTTCACATGGATTGACCAAGTCAGTGAGGAGAAAAACGTGGAACAGACACACAGACACACCCATAGACAGAGTTTTCGTCATTATATAGCAAGATATATAGAATAAGTAGGTTGAAACTTCACATACATTTAGGCTGTATCAGTCTGGCAAATCGTATTCTACGTTATGATTAAAGTTGGTCATCATGGTTTCCATAATATCAGCAGTCAAAACAAAGAATTAGGCAATGTCAATTAGAACATTTTATCAACACCTAGTTTTTCTTGACTGGATTTGGCAGCTGGGCAGTAGGAGGACACTGTTTGAAAGAGTTTAGGAAGTAAGTAACACTGAACAAAGCAAGGATCAAAACAGGATTTTGAAAAATGATTCCCCTTTGAATAGGGGAGGCAGTAGCTCAGTCCATAAGCACTTGGCTTGGGAACTGGAGGGTCACCTGCTCAAGTCCCTGTACAGACCAAATATAAAGCATGGACTGGTAGCTGAAGAGGTGCAGTTCACCTCCTGGGCACTGTCAAGGTGCCCTTGAGCAAGACACTGAATTCCAGCTGCTCCTGGAGGATTCTGAGGAATTTGCAGGCCAGATGAGATATATTATCCCTCCAGCGTGTTCTGGGTCTGCACCTCCTACCAGCTGGAAGTGCCCAGAACACCTCTAATGGGAGGAACCAGGAAGCATCCTGATCAGATGCCTGAACCACCTCAACTGACCCCTTTAGACATGAAGAAGATCTCTGGGGATGTCTGAGCTCCTTATGCCATGAGCCCAGCCACCCTTCAAAGGAAACTCATTTCGGCCACTTGTATCCCCAATGTCATTCTTTCGGTCAGTACCCAAAGAAAGCTTTGCCTTCTTGCTCAATGCCCACATCACTGCAGACGCTGCGCCAAACCGCCGATCCATCTCAAGCTTAATTTCTCACTTGTGGACAAGCCCCTAAGCAGTGTTGGGAACGTTACTTTAAAAAAGTAATTAGTTATAGTTACTAGTTACTTACCCCCAAAAGTAACTGAGTTAGTAACTGAGTTACTGCACTGTAAAAGTAATTAATTACCTGGAAAAGTAACTATAACGTTACTTTTTTTTATAAAATGCTCAAATATGTCAAATTGCTTGGACACTCCCCCTTAATGGAACTGTATGTAATGAAACAACATTGAATATGTTAAATGAATGAAATTGACACTTAATAGAATAAATCGTTATTATAAAACACTGTACACTTATCTACACTACACTGCATTGTTGTGCGTGTGTGTGTGTGTGTGTGTGTGTGTGTGTGTGTGTGTGTAAGAACCGCCCTTAATCGCGCAAGTTAAATGTGAAAAGTCTCATTGACTGACCGTCAGCTGTTTGTCTGCGGCGAGGGAGAGGGGCGGAGGGAGCGCAGCTGTGGAAACATCCTGCAGTCCGAGATACTATCATGCGTTAGAATAACTTATTAGATATATATGTAGAGAAAGGCGACGTTTAGAGAGCAAGCCCAAATAAGCAACTCCACTTTAGAAACAAGCCCTAAAAACCGCAACCCGTGACTACCAATATTTGTGAGCGACTTTACAAAAACACAAGCCCAAAGTCGCGGACCTCACAAACCTGCTTGTGAATACCCACCCTACTCTGCCTCTGATTGGTTTATGATGAAATTTTCCTCTCTCTAAGCCAATCATCGTCACTTATGCTTCCCCCTCACCTGCCCTCACCAAAGAAGAAAGACTTTAGAACCCCACAGTGAACTCAAGTAAAGCCGAGTAACGGCGCATTTTATTGTGAGTAACCATAACGGCGTTATAACTGGGGAGACAGTAACTTTTCTGATTACTCGTTACTGAAAAAAGTAGTGCCGTTAGTAACGCCGTTATTTATAACGCCGTTATTCATAACGCCGTTATTCCCATCACTGCCCCTAAGATACCTGAACTCCTTTGCTTGGCGCAGCAACTCTCTCCCAACCCAGGGGGCAATCCACTGTTTTTCGGTAGAGAACCATGGCCTCAGACTTGGAGGTGCTGACTCTCATCCTGACTGCTTCACACTCAGCTGCAAATCGGCCCAGTTCATGCTGACATCTGACAATTCTCCATGTTATGCATGTACATGTGTTTGTGTATGTGTGTGTATTTTGGGCCTATGTTTATATGACAACAGAGTGAAAAAAAATTCAATTTCCACTTGGGGATTAATAAAGAATATCTTATTATTATTATTATTATTATTATTACTTTTTCATGTGTGCTGCTATGGTCTGCTTTCCTCTGCTCAGACTATGGATTCATCATTTTTCTGAAAATGAGTCATTTTCTGTCCACAGAGCAAAAGAACACTATCCCGGGAAATTCAGCTTCAGCTACAGTCAACACATATACAGGAAGGCAATCCAGGCACTCCAAAAAATATAGAAAAAAAGGAAGGAAGTATTAAAAAAGCCTTTACTGTAGAAGTTTAGTCATTAAAGAGCCAACATGTTTTGACTACTAAAGGTCTTCATCAGGGCTTAAAAAAAACGTGTTTTTTTTTACAGCCGTGACTAAGATCTGCAGTGGTCAAAACACATCCTTCCTCATTTTCTATATTTTCAGAGTGCCTGGATTGCCTTTTTGTGTACCTCTTGTTTCCCGTTATCAATGAGCCCCCTAACACAAGGTTTTGATCTACATTTGATTATACAGAGCAAACAGTTGTCTGTCTCTTTTTCTACAGTCAAAAAACACAAGTCATATTTCAAGCAATACTAAAGGCCTTTGCTCATTAGTTGGTTTATTTAGTATGCATTTTTTAATCTGTCATCCAAAAAAAAAAAGAAAAAAAGGACGCACAGTAACCTTGCAACCTTAGTCCGATGTGTTTTATTGTTCTAAACAAAAGAAAAACATTTACGATACAAGACAAAATGAAAACACAATTTTGCTTCTTTGCTTCTCCCCACTGAAGTTACCTCCCTGGCTGTCACCACTCTCTTCCTGTCTCTTGCATTTGGTGCAGCAGCTTAAGGGGCTGTCCTCCCTCTCTTTCTCTTCACTGTCACTCTCTCTGTCTGTGTGTATGACAAAAATCTAACTATTAGAGGGCAAAATTCATGACCTCTTGTCCTCAGACAGTACCTATCTGCCCTCAAATACAGCTTTAAGACCTGATATATATATATATATATATATATAAATTGCTTCTCCCAGATTCTTCAACAATTGACCTCAATGATTTCTTCATCCCAGTCTTTTAAGGTAGCTGTAATTAAACCTCTTCTAAAAAAGCCTACCCTGGATCCAGAGGTGTATGGAGATATATTTGTGTCTTTATTACATGCAAGAAAATAAATGATATGAGAGGGGAAAAAAATGTTTGAGAGAAAAAAAAAAATATTGAGAGAAAAAGTTTTCACACTGATAGCAAAAAATAATAATATTTGAGACTAAAAAAAGTTTTGAGGGAAAGTATTTTGTCATAGAATATAAAAAAAAATTATTTGAGATTTAAAAAATGATTTCCAAGAAAAAAATCTCTCTCAAAAACCTTTTATTTACTCTCAAATATTATTTTTTGCTATCAGTGTGAAAACATTGTCTCTCAAAGAAATTGTTTCTCTCAAAACATTTTTCTTCTCTCTCTCAAAACCTAAGTCTTTGCTCTCGTGTCAGGATTTTGCTCTCACTGTGAAAATAATGTCATGGGCGGGGCCACGTTCCTATTGGCCAGTCTCAATCGAATTGACAGCTAGGTGAGGATCGTCTTGGGAGTCGAATTCAGCTGAATCATTCATCCACCATGGTGGATTCACCGGCATAGATGTGCTGCATTATTTGGGAGCGGAGACTCCAATGTTTGGGTAAGATGGTGACACACACAATTGATGGGTAGCTAGCTGAGCAAGTTGGTTATCAAAATCATTCCTATAATGAATCCCTTTTCTCACCTAACGTTATTTTACCGAGATTGTGTTATTAACTGCACTAGCCAGCTAGTGTTAACTTTACATCTAGCTAGGTTATCCCATTAGTGTTACTTTACTACGGTGCTTTTCTCTTCCAACATTCCATGTGTGGCAGGGTGAGCGCTGCTACACCTCCGCCCTTAATTGGCATCAGCTGGGTCTAATTTCCAGTTGTTGGAGCCTAATTGCGCAGTGGTGGCACCTGCGTTATTTGGTCTTCCCCTCACGGGCGCGCTCACTTCTACCTGGCGTTTACCTGGCGAGGGCTGTGTGTGGCGTGCTCCGGTTGGCGTGCTTTGTGTGTGTCGTGCTGCGGTTTCTGTACCCAAACTTGGGACTCATAAGGTAGGCATGGGTGCTGCAATGTTTGTGAACTGTTAAAGCGTATTATGGTGTCACAGCTGCCATGACTCTTCGCTTTACAGCGGCGTTGGCTGTTCCTGTTGTGTGCAGCTTCGGAGGGGACTTTGAAAAGCGTGGTGTCTGCTCTTCCTCACTGCGAGACGGTGACTGGGTTTGAGCTGTGCACTGTGCGTTAAGCTCCCTTCACTCCGGTAAGCTCGCTCTGTTTTTTATTTCTACTTCTGCTAGTTCTGTTAACTTTATGTTAACAGGTTGTCCTGCTCTCTGTTCTGCTGTAGTTGAGGCCACAGTTTGTGGCTTCTTCTCCTTCTCTGTGCACTGTGTGGGGCTGCACGGTGACGTGGGCCGTCAGCTGGGCATCCTGAAGAACGGCTATCCACGGCCTCCAGCCCCGGTGCGGCCGCTCCGTTTTCCACTGCTGTTCTGCCGGTTTTCCACAGACTGATTAAAGCACACTGTAATGCGGCTGTGCATTCATGCGGCTTTGGACCTCTGTGTTATATTTGGAAGTTCGTCTCCTGTCCCCATATTTACCAGTGTACAAATCTGTGTGACCTTCTGTTGTTAAGAGTAGTCTACAGGTTTGAGTGTATTCCCTGGGGTGCAATTCCACAGGTGGTGTTGTCGGTTGATTTCCCTCTCCTCTCCAATTGGCCACACATGCATAACGTTAATGTATGCATATCCGCTCCCAAATAACGCAGCACATCTATGCCGGTGAATCCACCATGGTGGATGAATGATTCAGTTGAATTTGACTCCCAAGACGATCCTCACCTAGCTGTCAATTCGATTGAGACTGGCCAATAGGAACGTGGCCCCGCCCATGACATTATTTTCACAGTGAGAGCAAAATCCTGACACGAGAGCAAAGACTTAGGTTTTGAGAGAGAGAAGAAAAATGTTTTGAGAGAAACAATTTTTTTTTGAGAGAAAATGTTTTCACACTGATAGCAAAAAAATTATATTTGAGAGTAAAAAAAAAGGTTTTTGAGAGTTTTTTTTCTTGGAAATATTTTTTTAAATCTCAAATAATTTTTTTTTATATTCTATGACAAAATACTTTCTCTCAAAACTTTTTTTAGTCTCAAATATTATTATTTTTTGCTATCAGTGTGAAAACTTTTTCTCTCAAATATTTTTTTTTCTCTCAAACATTTTTTTTCCCTCTCATATCATTTATTTTCTCGCATGTAATAAAGACACAAATATATCTCCATAGAGGTGTTGCAAATATAGACCAATATCTAATCTTCCATTTCTTTCAAAAATTCTTAAAAAAGTAGATGCAGACCTGCTGTGTGACTTTCTCCATGATAATAATTTATTTGAGGAATTTCAGTCAGGATGCAGAGTGCATCATAGCACTGAGACAGCACTAGTTAAACTTACAAATGATCTTCTGATTGCCGCAGACAAGGGACTCGTCTCTGCACTTGTTTTATTAGATCTTAGTGCCGCATTTGACACAATTGACCATCAAATTCTGCTACAGAGACTGGAACATTTAATTGGCCTTAAAGGTTCTGCACTAAGCTGGTTTAAATCTTATTCATCCGATCAATTTCAGTTTGTTCATGATCACGATGAATCATCTTTACATACTAAAGTTTGTTTTGGAGTTCCACAAGGTTCTGTGCTCGGACCAATTCTATTTACTTTATATATGCTTCCCTTACATAACATCATTAGAAATCACTGTAAATTTCCATTGTTATGTGGATGACAAACAATTGTATTCGATAAAGCCAGAAGAAACCGATCAATGAATATAATTAATATGCAAGAATTAGGCCTATCCTGTCCCAAAAAGATGCAGAAAAATTGGTCCACACTTTTGTTACCTCAAGGCTGGATAACTGTAATTCCCTATTATCAGGTAGCTCTAATAAGTCTTTGAAGACTCTCCTTCTAATCCAGAATGCAGCAGCACAGGTACTGATAGCAATTAAGAAAAAAGATCACATTTCTCCTGTTTTAGCTTCTCTGTGCTGGCTCCCTGTAAAATCCAGAATTGAATTTAAAATCCTTCTTCTCACTTACAAAGCTCTAAATGGTCAGGCTCTGTCATATCTTAGACAGCTCATAGTGCCCTATTATCCCACCAGAACAATGTGCTCTGAGAATGCAGGGTTACTTGTGGTTCCTAAAGTCTCCAAAAGTAGAACAGGAGCCAGAGATTACAGCTATCAAGCTCCTCTTCTGTGGAATCATCTTCCTGTTTCAGTCCGGGAGGCAGACACCATCTCCACATTTAAGACTAGACTTAAGACTTTACTTTTTGATAAAGCTTATAGTTAGGGCTGGCTCAGGCTTGTTTTGGACCAGGCCCTAGTTAGTTACCTCCTATAATACACCTCTTATAAAACACCAAGCACCTTCTCTCTTTCTCTCTCTCTCTCTCTTTTGCTAACATTCATGTCCTGTTACTGCATGTCACTAACTCGGCTTCTTCTCCGGAGCCTTTGTGCTCCACTGTCTGGCAGGTTACCTCGTGTCGTAGCCTGGATTGTGTGATGTGGTTGTGCTGCTGCCGTGGTCCTGCCTGATGCCTCCTACTGCTGCTGTTATTAGTCATACTTCTACTGTTATTATACACATATGATTGTCACATACATATATACTATCATATATTAATATATACTTCCAACATATTAGCATATGGATTACTGTAAATTTATTATGTTGATCTGTTCTGTACGACATCTATTGCACGTCTATCCGTCCTGGAGGAGGGATCCCTCCTCAGCTGCTCCTCCTGAGGTTTCTACCATTTTTTTTTTCCCCGTTTAAGGTTTTTTTGGGGGGGAGTTTTTCCTAGCCACTGTGAGGGTCCAAAGGATAGAGGGATGTCATATGCTGTAAAGCCCTCTGAGGCAAATTGTGATTTGTAATATTGGGCTTTATAAATAAAACTGAATTGAATTGAATCCTCTATTACATCCTCCTCGTCATCATCATCATCCACGTGAATCTTACTACCTGACTTGTTAAAAGTTCCTCTTTCTTGTTGCAGATGAACATTTACCGCAGTTTCCGACACATTTTCCTCCCTGCATCGTGGTCAAACAGCTCTTTAAAGGCTCTTGAAAGATGCAGAAAATTGAACTTGCTCCTACAATGACATACAAAACTTTATGAATCAGTGTGTCATTGTAATCGACACAATGTGTGGTGGTATTTATTTTTAAATATGTGACCATTTTGGACGAAAAATACAGACTTGGTGTTCTGTGGCCTTGATTGCAACAAGAACAAATATGCACAAACCTAGGGATTCCCCTCCTATCAACTTTGGTGTATTATTTGATGGTATTAGTGATTATCAAGGCAGAAGAATGCCATTTATGTTAATCGACGTTAGAATGAATGTAATATATATGTCGCATGTAGCTTGATCCTTGCTATACCCTCGAGGGGTATGAAAGTTCACGTGATCTGCTGAGATTCCAAATGTTGCAGCAAACTACTTGTTGAACCTCCGGCACACCTGATCATTCCCTCACAGCGAGCACACACTTTACATCTTCTTACATCTTCTTTTCATCCTCTCTCTGTGTTAGTCATTAGTCGTTAGTCATTTCTAACATGCCATTGATTTGCAGTCAAATAATAGCCTACTAATAATGCTTACAGTCAGTTAGTTCTCTATGAGGTCTTTGTGAAACCAAAGACCAGAAACAGAAACACTTTAGAAGCATTAAAATGCTGCTGCAGAACATTTTGTCAGTCAGCAGAATTTGATCTCCCCCCTTGGGTCCTGATGATGATGCAGGATGACAAACACCAAAAATGTCCAATCAGCAAGTTAACTGTCCGTTGGTAGAACTTGATGTTTACTCCTCTTGGTTCATTTGCAAAAAGTCAGTGTGAACAGGAAGCGAATTAAAACTAAAATGCAATAATGTATCATTTTTTTCCCTTCTGGTGCAGACCAAATGAACCAAACTACAGGTGTGAGAGCACCCTTAATCCCAATCACCTCACTGTGTTGGGATGGAGGCAGAGACAGAAATCTCAGAGAAAACTGTGTGGCTCAGTGCCACTAAAAGTACATGAGAACATGTATATTTGTAATTTGGGTGATCCAACCCTTTAAGTTACTGCAGGCTCATGTCCAAGATGTCACCTCCCCACTTCCACATCAGCTTATTCCTAGTGTCCCAGGACCCCTGAGTCATAGCTGCCCTCTCACTGCCTGACTCAACATTCCCTCAACTAAAAAGGAAAATAATTCATACCCACTAGTCTTAAGATGGGAACCATGACCACAGACGTTCACTTGACTCTTTGTGGCTCCACTATGACATCAGCAACATGCATGATGGGTTGCCAAGCAGCACATGTGTCTGCCTGGAAAGCATGAGTCGGACAGACAGTAAAAACATGTAAAAACTCCAAGTCAGCTGATGGCTTTAAAGTTAAAAATTGTAATGCATTTGAATCCTAAAATTGGACATTTTGTTGGTAGGGAAACAGCCTTTAAGTGACCTATCTTAATCAGAATCTGGTTTATTGCCAAGTAAGTTTCTTACATACAAGGAATTGATTTTGGTGTATTGGTGCATATCAATATACATAATATGTGAAAAGTCAAGAAACATAAATGTCTAAAAATGGGGTGTTCTCCGGTACTTTTATTGAAAGCAAGTACAACAATAAAATATGCAAATAATATAAAGATTTAAAAGAACCTCAGAGCCTCACATCAGAAGGTTGCAGTGCAATAACTGCTTGAGTAGAAGGAGGGTGACAGAAGCAATGTAGACTTAAAGGAGCTCAACGTTTTGACAGATGGCAGAAAGTCAACAAGTGATGACTAGTTATAGTCCACCCCTCCTGTGAGGCTCACACACAGTTACGGGTGGTGGAAGTGGACCAGCAGTGAATGCGGTCAACTGTGGGTCTTAAGGTGGCCGAGCATGGAAGAAACCCAGTCACATGAGAAGCACAGACTGGGGCACCGGAACAAAACCATGAGATCACAGGACACAAACTCTGCAGGGGGGAATCATGAGGATGGTGAGAGGAGAGACTTCTGTCTGAATACAGATGGGCAGAGTGGAGAGATCTGAATGAACTCACTGAACCTCCTCTCACATGCACTGTGGGACTCTCACACAACACACACTTAATGCCTTGCACCCTCCACGTCCTCACACTACACCCTGCATGTGTAGTGTGGGGAGGTGGTGTGAATGTGTGAATGGAAGCCAATGTGAACTAAGTGAAGAAGAAAAATGTGCAGGGATCAGACAGAGGTATCTGATCCCTGAGGCTTGACAGCAAGCTGACAAGTCGAGCTATCATCTGAAAACCATCACAGGCCGGCAGGTGAGACAGGCAGGCGGACACAGAAGGCATGCTGGGAGAAAAACAACAAAGCCATTTCATTCCCAACAAACTACAGAGTCAAATTATCTTTGTCTTCTCTAGTCCTCTCTGCCTGCGCACCAGGGTTTTATGCATAAAACATCTAAAGTTGGAAAGAGGCTGTGAGTTGATGAGAGGTCGTGAGTAATTCATGGGCTTTTTAGCCTGGGATTCCTTCAAGGAAAGAGAGAAAGCAGTAATGATGGCAAAAATAAGTGGGGGCTGATGGTGTTCACATGATTGGCGTTGTGTTTAAAATTTGTTTGTGGGGTGAGACTCCAAAGCACAATTAGCACATTAACTTGAGTAAAGAGCTCATACTGTGTCTATCAAAAGTTGGTGCTGCCTAGTAATTGGATATAGTCCTAAAATGTTAAGAGGATGTCCCACTTGACTACATTAATGGCTGAGGAAACATTTACTAATACGTAACACATAGACTGTATAAAAATATTGGCTGTAGCTGTCACCCTTTGGTTTGACAGATGGTCATTTTGAAGCCTGGAGGTTGACATTTTGGCCTTTGTTAACTTGTATTCGGACAACAGGATTGTGAAAGAGTGAGGGAGACTGGGTGATGCCTAGCAGACAGCCTGTCACTAAAGTGGCTCATCCTTAATTGTGTACAACTTTAAGCCTTAATAAAATGCAGACGGATGAGTTTTATATATAAAATTCAGCGCCTCTACAGTTGTCGTGATTGTTGAAATTAGCTATAGAGGCCAAAACTGTTTTTGTACCAGGCTGTAAACATGTTTATTTCTGCTGTAGAGTTGGGTCAACTCACTTTTTAAGCCAGCCTCAAGTGGCCATTAGAGGAACTGCAGTTTTTGGCACTTAATCATTCAGCCAGGTGGTTACCACTTGGCTTTACAGAGTCAAGTCAAGTCGATGCAAGAAAAAAACAAAAACCTTTTGGGTTGCTAGGTTGTGACTATTTCAAAATTGGTCCTACAATCCATATAGAACACCAAAATAATAGACAATCTGGGATATTGATCTGATGGTGGTGCTATCAAAGTCACCCAGCTGGCCACTAATCTTGTTATGGATCTGCATTTGTATAGCGCCTTTCTAGTCATCTAGTGACCACTCAAAGCGCTTTTTACACTACGAGTCACATTCACCCATTCACACACACATTCATACAAGGTGCCACCTGCTACTCAGTTTTAACACACTCACACAATTTGGGGTTCAGTATCTTGCTCAAGGATACTTCAACCTGCAGCCTGGAGGAGCCCGGGATCGAACCGCTGATCTTTCGATTGGTGGACGACCCGCTCTACCTCTGAGCCACAGCTGCCCAGACATTGATGTTTGGTTGAATTTATGTTGTGACGTCAGATGACCAAAATTCAATGTCAAGACAATGCCTAATGCCAACATTAACTTGATGTAGAACATTGACAACAGATTGCATTGATATTTTGTTGGTTTCAGTTGTGTTGTCAAGTAACCAAAATCCAGATTTTGTGTCAGCGTCATTTTGACATAGAATAACAGCATTTAGTCGTAGTATTGAGCACAAAACCCAACTTCTGCAAAACATCATGATGTTGTTGTTAAGATGGTGCCCCCAGTGCAGACGCCTGTTACAGCAGCTCCTGCTCACCCCAGAGCTTTTTTTCAGTTTCTTTTCATTTAACTTTCTTACTTTTTTTTTTTCAGTTTAGTTAGTTAGCACTTATGTTTTGTTTTGGTATGGAGATGAAGACCGCTTTCTTCATAGCGGTCTTTCTCCTATTTTTCTACAGACATGATCGTGTGCAGGGACCTGGCGTCCAGCCGTGGCTCCATTGTTTACACCCGGGACCAGCTGTTAGCGCTATGTCACAATGCGGTGCGGCCCGAGGAGAGGCACAATATTCCCCCCGAGCTGCCGAGAAGGAGACGCGGATGTCGCACCAGAGTGCAGCGCCAATACCGGAGGAGACTGTCATTATGTGGAACGGAAGATCACTCCCCAACAAGATGGACGAGCTGTCGGTGCTGACTCGTCTTCAGAGGGAGTACCGGCAGAGCAGTGTGCTGGTGTTTGAGACATGGCTGAACGCGGAAGTACCGGACATGATCGCCGCGCTGGATAGATTCCAGCTCATCCGGCACGACAGGACAGCAGACAGTGGTAAGAGGAAAAGAGGAGGGCTGGCTGTGTTTGTGAATGATAGATGGTGTAACTCTGGGCACATCATTATCAAGGAACAGCATTGCTGCAGGGACATTGAGCTGCTGGCTGTTGGCATGAGACCATATTATCTACCCAGGGAGTTTTCTCATGTCATTATGTTAGCAGTGTATGTCCCCCCATCTGCTAAAGCTGAGTCTGCTTGTGACATTCTCCACTCCGTTACGAGTAGGCTGCAGACACAGCACCCTCAGGCCCTCCTTCTGATCTCTGGGGACTTCAACAGCACCCTCAGGCCCTCCTTCTGATCTCTGGGGACTTCAACCACGCCTGTCCATCCACCACCCTACCCACCCTTACCCAGTATGTTTCCTGCCACATCAGAGACAATAAAACACTGGATTTATTTAATGCCAACACCAAGGAGGCATACCAGTCATCCCCCATGCCCCCCTTGGAAAAGCTGATTACAACCTGGTTCATCTTCTGCCTGTCTACAAACCTCTGGTACAGAGGGAACCAGCAACCACCCACACTGTGAAGAGGTGGTCTGATAAGGCCGAGGAGGCCCGAGGGACTGCTTCAAGACCACTGTATGGGAGGTACTCAGCGATTCCCATGGGGAGGACACTGACAGTCTGACATCATGTGTTACGGATGACATAAACTTCTGTGTGGAAAGCACCATACCAACCAGGAATATACGCTGCTTCTCCAACACCAAACCCTGGATTACTCCAGATATAAAAGCTCTCCTGAAGGAGAAGCAGAGAGTTTTTAACTCTGGAACCAAGGAGGAGCTAAGGGCCGTGCAGAAGGAGCTACGGAGAAACATCAGGCGGGGAAAGAAAGGATATAAAAAGAAGATGGAGGAACAGCTGCAGCAGAGCGACGTCTGGAGAGGTCTGAAAACCATCTCAGGACACAAACAACCAGACTCCCAGGCCTAGTTTTTAAGTTTTTAAAATTTTAAATTTTTAATCTGACACTTTATCCCTGACTGCTGTAACACTGGAACTTCTCAATTGTGGGATCAATAAAGGTGTATCTTATCTTATCTTAACTTAACTTAACTTAACTTTTCTAAAGTAGTTAGACATTTAAAATATCATCAGCCCGATTTTCATTTCAACCAAAATTGAAAGTCGATCCCACATAAAAGACCAGTGTCTTTGAGATATCATATTGATGTCCAGTGCGAGCTGGGCAGTTGATCACAAAAGTTCTTACAACTCACCATCAAGCACTTGTCAGGAAAATTCATTTAAAATCACTTGCCACTCCCATGGTGGCATTGGAGATACAGTGGTGGGATCATTATAGGATACATTGTCAAGAAACCCTGAATGTCTGTACAAAATGTGGTATTGATAAATCTAGAAGATGTTGAGATATTTCACAAGAGAAATGAAAACTTTAATCAAGTGGGTGCCCTTCAGAAAAGGTCAAGGGATCACCCAAAGCTACCAGGATCCATCCTCTGAGGAACATGAATGAATGTACGAATTCCCATGCATCTCATAGTAGTCAACATATTTCAGTCTGAGCCAAAGTGGTAGAGCAACTGACACTGACACCATCCTTAGAGGCATGCCGTTAGCATGGCTAAAAACATGTTAGTGGATTATTTAAGTGTAAAGGCTAATTCTTTAACATGGAAATAGTAGTTTGACAGAGAGTATCCTTGAGCAGCAATATGACCTGAACCAATATAAAACAGTCAGGTGATGACTGTTTGACTGATGTTTGCAAATTTATATTAACACAATAAAAGATAACATTTCTGAAATGTCCCTATCTTTGAATTAAAGCCTTAATGATAGCATTATTATCTTTAATAATCCCCTTTACCCTCTGCCTGTAATCATCTCCTCAAAGCAGACAGCCACCCTATTCAAATGATCTAATTGTGGAATGAGACTCTATATCTAAATATTCATCAGAAGGTCACCTTCAGTCTTCCGCTGAGAAAGCTGTTCTTTACACAGAGAATATTAATGAATAAACACAGCACTAAAATGCCTGGGCGTGATTTTTTTCTCCACCGGCATTTAGAAAAACTATTTTTCCTGAAGTTTGCTGTGAAGCTGGAGGCATAAAGCCTGAGGGAATCTGAGAAATATAGCTACTAATGCATTTACATTCCATTCAAGCATCTCAACTATACAGTGTCTGGAGAGTTTAATGGTAAGTGCAATCTTAGAGAAGCCTTCCATTTTGAAAATCACAAACCCACAGTAAAGAGGCCAAGAATCAGAACTGCAGGGTGCTGATAACAGATATAGGGAATACAGCTGAATATGTCCTTGGTTTATTTTGCCAGGCAGTGCCAAAAGAAGACGGATGAGTCAGACACAAGCCAAGGAAGAGTGGACGTGAAGTGATTCTTAAAGAGATGAGTTATCAATTCAAGCTGAACATACGGAACAAATGCAGTTGCTCAGAAGAAGAACAACGAGGCCCGGTGGAGCGATGCCCCAGCTGCTGCAGGCGAGGGAGGGCTGTGTTCACACTAACAGCCAGGTTCAGAGAGGGTTCTGGGCCAAACTGTGCCAGGAAGTAAGGTTGCAGCTCCAGCAAAGGCCTGACACGCTGGAGAACCCACCCCTCACACACTCATACTGATAGATAATCAATGTGTGCTGGCCGACACACTGCAGGAGTTCTTTCAGGATAAAGTGTTGTGATCTACTTCTCAATGAGACCACTTTCTCTCACTCTGCCTTGTACTTCTCCTTAAGTTAGTGGTGTTCTACATTGCCCAGAATAAGTTTTGATAACTGCCAGAGAAATGGTGCAAAAGCTGTTTGTTTCAGATGAGAAGATCAATACTGTTGTGTCTGTATAGCCCGATAGAAATTAGCCTCGCTTAGCATGAAGACTGAATGCAGGGGCAAACAGTTAGCCAGACTATGTCTGAAGATCAAAATAGCTGAGTAAAACTACATTAAGTTAAGCAATTACTACATTATATCTTTTTTGTTCCATAAATACACAAACAGAATTGTAAATTGCAGTTGTGTTTTTCATGGGCTAGCTGTTTTCCCTGCATCGTGTCTTGCACTAAGCTAACCCAGCAAACACTGAGATGTTAAAGCCTCAGTGTGTAAAAATGGTGAGTAACAGTGACATCAGTGGTCAAATTCTAGATTGCAGGGCTCACTCGCGCTCACTCGCTCGCTCACCCCTCCCGTCGGGTAAGTGACGGTGGCATCGTAGGACAGAAAGCCTTGCGCAGACAGAGATGGCATCATCCACGAGTTTTTCAAGTTTTTCAGGAGTAGGCCTGTCTAGCGATGAGGTGAATATTTATTTAGGAATCTAAACCATGTTACGATATTGTAGCGACCCTGCAGTAAATGTTCTGTTATAATGTCAATGTTCTGTGAGTTAATGACATGTTTGGGATTGAATGAGTATAGGTATGGGGGTGGGGTGCGAGTGTGACGGGGATGAGAGCTGTGTGAGTGCGTGTGCTGGTGTGTGTATGAGCAAGCTGGAGGAGAGAGCAGGAGTGCACAGTTGGAGTTACAGCTAAGGTCTTGTTTGTTGGTTGTTTTGGCGTAGTTACGGCCAACAGTAACCTGTACTGTTCAGTAATAAACGGTGGTTTGCCGAATAACTGCGTCATCCTTTCCACACGTCCTGGCGGACGCTACAGTATGTTATAGCTTACCAGTGAGATATAGGTTATCTGTGAGATATAACGTTATGTTAGGAGTGTTTAATTTCTAATTGTTTTGGTAACACGAGCAAACATTAGCACAGTAATGCTAAAATAACATGTTTTATGTGATAGTCACGGCACCGTGCGGCAAATATAGGTTGGTACGCTTATAATATATGCGTCTCCAGAGTGTTCTTCCACAGGAGTTTTTTCCAACTGGAATAAGCAACGCCGATATTCACTCGTGTTTTGTCCCGTCCTCGCTTGTCTAATCTTTTTCTTTTATTTGGTGGCGTGGTTTCCCTCTTACGGGGCAAAACGTGTGTGGTCCTCCATTTAAAGTGCAACAGAATCATAAAAGTACAGCAAAGCAGGTTCACGCAGATGCGCCCCGGATTGAGCTTCACCTTCTCTGTCTCCAGTGACGGCAAGTTCTAGGAAAATGCAAAAGGCGAAGCGTGTATATCCCTTTCGGCCACTGTATTCAAATATGGCGACGCAAGAAGGCAGCCTCCAGCTGCCTGTGTATATATAGAGAAATCATTCTAAGCCTATGAGAAAGCTTCCATTTGTATGTGAATTGCATTACACTTTAGTAAATATATATTTATGAAAGCAATAGTTGATATTTGCTCATAAACAACCACATAAATTACACATCGTAACTTTAAATGACCAATTTTAAACATTCTATCAAGACTACCCATTATGATTCAAACATAGTTCCAAAATGAAAACTGTACCAACGTCCACAACATTACCTGACCGTTCGCTGAACATTCTTCCTGAGCTTCCTAGCATTGTCAAAATATGGCATTAAACCAAATACTAAACTAACGTTGACCCACACAGGGTCTGAACCCAATTCTCATGAGTGAAAGCCTTGTGCTTGACCCATTCATCCACCATGACTTCCTATTTATGTGGACTTTATTGCTCTTTATACAACATCACCTGGCACAAACCCCTGAGGCTATTTCTCCCATGTGCGATCAACGACATCAGCTCTTACAAACACCACAGGCGTGAAATGATAAGACAGGAATATAATTTATACATTGACATAAACAGCATAAATGTCTGTTTTTTGTTTGTTTTTTTAAAAAACGGCAGTAGCCGATCATGGTCATTTCAATTTCAATTTAATTCAATTTTATTTACAAAGCCCAATATCACAAATCACAATTTGCCTCAATAAATCCTTTGACCAGAAAAAAATGGTAGAAACCTCAGGAAGAGCAACTGAGGAGGGATCCCTCTTCCAGGACGGACAGACGTGCAATAGATGTCGTACAGAACAGATCAGCATAATAAATTAACAGTAATCCGTATGACACAATGAGACAGAAAGAGAGAGAGAGAGAGATGCAGGTAATGACAGTAGCTTACAACAACATTATTGAAAGTAATAATGTTATAGTTATAGTTCTGGCTACTGTGGTACAATATGTTGAAAGTATGTATTAATATCTGGCAGTATA
>NC_065527.1:35880479-35887116 GCF_006386435.1 Epinephelus moara | reverse complement strand
TCATAGTTATACATATTATACATACAGTATTACCAACAGTATAGATTATAACTAATTTATTGTAAATATTGTTTTCCTTTATTGTTATTATTATTTTGAATTCCAAACGCTTGCTTTGGCAATATGTACAGTGTTACCTCATGCCAATAAAGCCATTTGAATTGAACTGAGAAGATGCCCGGTGTATTATAGGGGGGTCCTCCGGCAGACTAGGCCTAAGTCAGCCTAACTAGGGGCTGGTACAGGGCAAGCCTGAGCCAGCCCTAACTATAAGCTTTATCAAAGAGGAAAGTCTTAAGTCTAGTCTTAAATGTGGAGACGGTGTCTGCCTCCCGGACCGTAACAGGAAGATGATGAATTTATGAACATCAATACCTGTGTGATGTTTAAAACACTCGTGTTTATCTGTTTGAAGCCTCTCTGCATTGCTTTTGTTATTTTCACTGGGGCCGCCCATGCTAAAAATACACGCCTTTCTGTTACTGAGACACTTTGAATAAACGCGTCTGGCAAACGCAGCTCCAAAGCTGCTACAAAGCAATTTATTGTTGCAATTTATATGGCTGCAAAATGATTCATGACTACCCATGCAGGCCCTGACCACAACCAAGCAGGAAACCTTGCTGTTACACACTGATGACTGGAATCAGGACACCTGTGCTGTGTTCATAACACAGCAGGGAGGGACACCTTCCAGCAGTCAGATACCGTTGCTAAATGCTCCTGGCACTGTTGCTGCTGAACCAGTTCACTGGGTCAGATTCAAATACGGGATGAGAGGGGTCACCGCTGGAATACACACACACACACATGCACACACACGCACAGGCACGCGCATGCACATGCGCACACACACACACACACACACACACACACACAGACTTTCACCCAGGACTGAGCTGCTGTTTGCTTCCCTCGTAAATGTTGAGCCAAACCATGATGTTTTTTTCTAAACCCAACCACAAGTAAAATGAGGTGTTTGACCTGTGTTGTAAGCATGGGCGTAGCGGACGTGGGGTACACGTGGGACATGTGCCTTACACTTCCCGTATCTGTGCCCTCTGTCCCCCGCACTTTTTACAGCCGTTACAACCGTTCAATTCGTTTTCAACATGTGGTAACGTGTTTTTCCAAGCCATCTTTAAACGCATCATGAGTAGGCGGCGCCAGGTGGCATACACATGCTGTCGTGTTGTGATATGAATCAATCGCACAGACGAGACGTGTGCTGCTGGGCAGTGCTGCTGTGTGTTAATGTAAGTTATGTTCATAACTATGGATCTATGAGACTGAACGATGACCGTCACCATGGTCTTTACACTGAATGATGCCATCTCCTAACCTATCTGCGAGACCATAATAACAACAAAGTCATGTGACTGACCTTAGAGGCTGGCCCAAAGGCTATAAAAGCATCCGGTGACAAATGCCTCTTCCTCTTGCCTGGAACGCCTCAGCCCATTCCGAGCAAGAAGACATAGCGACGGTCATCATTCGGTCTCATAGATCCATAGTTATGGACATAACTTATGATCTGTTTCGACCTCACTTCTGACCTTCACCGCGATCTTTACACTGGATGACTCATACCAACACTGTCGCGAGGAGTCCAACACCTCCCCAACCCTCTCAGTGGCTGACATGAGAACCAAGTGCCGCGGATGTCACATTGACTCTATAAAACCTGGCAAACGTGCATGGGTGGCAGCTGCACAAATGTCATCAACAGCAGCTCCCCTAAGAGCTGCCCATGAAGTGGCCACACTGCGTGTGGAGTGGGCCACCAGACTGCCAGGGATTGGAAAACCTTGGCTGGAGTAAGCATGAGAGATTGCCTCCACCAACCAATGGGACAGAGGCTGCTTGGACAACGGTCGGCCCAACTTCTTTACACCATAACACACAAACAGCTGAGTGTGCTCCTGTTGCAGTGACCGAGTACGCTCAAAATAAGCCTTCAATGCTCTGACTGGACACAAAGTATCAAGAGCAACACCCCCTTGGTAGGCAGGATCAGGTCGAAATGCATTTATTTCAATTGCCTGATTCACAGCCTGAGGACTTACCACCTTAGGGAGGAAAAAGGGGTTTGGCCATAGGGACACCCCTGCATTGTCTGCTTTCCACCTTAAACATTCCTCACTCATGGATAGTACATGTAGCTCACTGACCCTCTTGGCAGATCATATAGCCAGGAGGAAGGCAGTCTTGTGTGACAGAAGCTTCCATGGGGTGTTTCCCTACAGAAAGACATAACATACATACATATACATAAAGATATAGCAGCAGAGTAAACCCTCAAAGTGCTGGCTGCCCTACCTGCATCAAGCAGTGACTGGAGGAAAAGCAGCACCGAAGCCAGTGAACAGGTGACAGGATCCAAACCCTTATCATGACACCATGACTCAAACAACTTCCATCTTTGATTGTAATTAGCGCATGTGAAGGGTGCTCTGGCATTGCCTATAGTCTCCAGGACAGCCTCACTCAGTCCCTGAGTGATGAGCAGAGAAAAGGCCAAGCCCACAACTGCATGACAGCTGGCTTGGGATACCAGATTTGCCCTTCCGCCTAAGAAAGAAGGTCGGCCCTGAGGGACAAAGGACAGTGTTGACTGTGGACCAGGCGAAGAAGGGCTGGAAACCAATGTCTCCTTGGCCACCGTGGGGCCACCAACAGAACCTTGTAACTCCCCTGCACGACTCTGTCCAACACATGGGGAATCAATGACAGTGTGGGAAAAGCGTACAGTAACCCTTCCGGCCACTCGTGAGACAAAGCATCCAGGCCCAAAGGACTGCTTGGATGCCTCAGGGAAACCCACCACTGGCAGTGAGTTGTCTCTCGTGACGCAAACAGATCTACCAGGGCTATGCCAAAGTGAGCCTACAAGCTTGCCACCACCTCCAGGTGCAGTCTCCACTCCCCCAGGAGAGGCCTGGTCCTGGACAGAAGATCTGCTGCCAGATTCAGTACTCCTGGCAGATACATGGCCCTGAGTGAGGCCAGGCATGGAAAGGCCCAAGACAGAAGACTCTGTGCAGTTTTGAGTCAACGCAGAGACTTTGTGCCCCCCTGATGGTTGATGTTGTATACAGTGGAGGAACTGTCCATCCTCACCAGAACATGCCTGCCACGAATGAATGGAAGAAATGCCCTGAGAGCCAGGCACACTGCCCTCAGCTCCAGCACATAGATATGTTCTGTGTCCCAAGGTGGTTCCCAGACACCTCTCACTGTTCTGCCCTCCCAGACTGCTCCCCAGCCTGTTCTGGAGGCATTCGTTGACAGTAGTGACCTTGTTGATGGCAGAATGCCCAGTGGAACCCCCTGCGTGAGCAGACTACAGTCCTACCATGGATGCAGAGCTCTCTCTTTTTTTTTTTGATTAAAGATATTTTCTTTGGGCGTTTTTGCCTTTAATTGATAAGACAGATAAGTGTGAAGGGGGGAGAGAGAGATAGGGAATGACATGCAGCAATGGGCCACAGGCTGGAGTTGAACCCGGGCCGCTGCGGCAACAGCCTTGTACATAGGGCGCTTTCTCTATCCACTAAGCCACCGAAGCCCCGACGCAGAGCTCTCTGACAAGACTGAGTCACTCTGAGTTTCACATGCCTGTCCCTCCATGGATGAAGGTTGAAAGCATTCAACCACTGCTGTAGAGCATGGGCTTTGAGCAGGCCCAGCGGAATCACCACCACCGCTGCTGATATCAGCTCCAGCTGTCTCTGAAACTGCACCAACTCCAGGCGTCGGCCCAGATGAAAGATGCGCATCGCTGCCAGCAGACTCACTACCCTCTGAGGGGTAGGAGATGCCCTCATGGTTACAGAATTCAGGCAAAGCCCCAGGAAGACTGTCTCCTGCCGTGGTTCGAGGTTGCTCTTCTCCAAGTTCACCTTGAAGCTGAGTAACTGGACATGGGACAGGACCTTCTCGGTATCTCATATACCTGTTCGTAAGATGGAGCACAGATCAGCCAGTCGTCCAGATACGGGAGGATCTTTAAGCCTGCATTCTGGACTGGCATCAGAGCGGCTGCTACCACCCTGGTAAAGATCCTCGGAGAGGGAGAGACCAAATGGAAGGACCTTGAATTCGTACACCTGTCCCTGAAAGGTGAACCGGAGAAACTGCTAGTGTTCCCGACAAATGGGAACGTGAAAGTAGGCGTCCTTGATATCGATAGTGGTGAACCACTCCCCTCGTTCTATCGAGCATTTTGAAAGGCAGTATGTATGTATGTAAGCGTTTAGGGGCCTGAGATCTAGGACAGGACGAAGTCCACCATCTTTCTTTGGAACCAGGAAATATGGTGAATAAAAGCCAGTGTGCTGTTCTCTGGGACCCACTTTCACAATTGCGTCCTTCTGAAGGTGTGTTGTGACCTCGTCGGACAGGACTTTTGCCTGGACTGGATCCTTTACAGAGGACCCTGGAAAAAAGTGGGGGACGCCGTCGTAATTGAATTCTGTAACCCCTTGCGATTGTTGCCAGCACCCAAGGGTCTGAGATTTCCTTCTCCCAGCTGTCAAGGCATAGCTGGGAGTGAATCCCGGCGGTTGTCCCAACATGCCTATGCAGAAGCCCCCTGGGTCCCTGGACCCTTGGGGGGGGGGTGCTCCTTTGGGAGGCCCCTCTTGACAGAGGACGAGGCTGAAACCTCTGCTGTTGCTGATGCGACCCTCCATCAGCACCTCTAAAACCCTGGCCACCTGAGCTCTGACGCCTGCCACGTGTCCAAGACTCCCTGCAACCCCAAGCAGACTGATATTGGTGCTGCTGGGCCATAGACCTCTGTCGTGTCACCACAGTGCGACTGAATTGCACACACTCCCATGTATGCAGAGACCACTCCGCTTTATCGAGCACACTCTGAGAATCTGCATGAAAGACTCTTCCCGGCACCACAGGCAAAGTAGTCAGCTCCTTCCTGATATTCTCAGGGAGGGTCGGTTGAGCCAACCAAATCTGTCTGCGAGTCATCATAGCCGAAGACATCCCAAAACCCACATCATGAGTAAGCCTAGAGTGTGCAGACAGGGCCGCATCTATCAGGGCTTTGGTGTCCAGGTCACCTGCAGCAGCCTTCCTCCTGAGAGCTGCCATGAGAACGGCAACCGCATTCCTTGACCTAGCTGCCCTAGCAGCTGCATTATACGTCCTACAGACCAAGCGGTCTGTCTTGTCACACTCCTTTCAAGGACAGCAAGGATTGACTGACAATCTATCTCAGCCAGGGGAGGTAAAGCTGCCATCTCCCTCTCTCTTTGGCCCCGCTTTCTCTTACTACGCCCATGGGACTGCTATAGTCTGTGTGTCGCCCAGAACTACGCTCCCACTCACCACCAGGGGAGGAAACTGCTTTCCCAGTATGGGAAGACTGCTGCACTAGTCTAGCACAACGGGCCCTTTTTTCATAAGGTTAATCAACTGCCGCTGGACATGGACTTTCCACATCATCCAATACATGTGCCTTACCTGGGGCGTTGGTGGCTTAGTCGGTAAAGCAATGTACAATGTACAAAAACCCCCCAAAATATGTGCCTTACCTAAACATGAAGGTACGCTCACGGTGGCCATCACGCAGGTCCAAAGCTGTGCCGCAAAAACAACATACCTGAGGACCCATGGTGTTGTTAGCAATATGTCCAATCCCGCCCACTGCAAACAGCGGCCAATGGGAATAATTTACAAGTCCACTTAATGCAATCAAATTAAATTCACCCACTCCTTGTAGGCAGACGTACGAGGGGTGTAACCAATCAATCCCACCACTGCGCACAGTGGCCTTATCTGCTCAAGCAGCAGGACATGAAACTCAAATTATCACTCCTACATACAGTGTACCAGAAGGAAAACTAAGGAAAAAACAAAAACACCTCAACTGCAAAACAGCAGGAGGGAAATAACTATACAATCTCAGAACTCAAGATTTTTATTGAATGTAATTCATACAACTTAACTTAAATTATCCAAGCTATTATTTGCTTCCAAAATTAACTCACCAGTCTAGTACGTGAACGTACAGGGGGAAATAAAGAAAATAACCTGCCAAAATTGCACAAACTTAAATTTACTGGATTTATATGTTCTTCGAAACACTCCAATCGAAAAAATCAGCAATTTAAATGACTTACCCAACACCAACAGGCTGTGGGAGCAATTCACCGTCATCAGGTGACATCACTTAACCTTACCTGCAAACGAACTTAAGTTAACACAAACGTAGCGGAGATGCGACTTGGCACCCCGCCAACAGCAACAATACAAGCAAATATCAAAGGAAAACCATTGAAAATCCTCAGGGACACAAGGCACCTGCACAATAATGTGACAGATTATGGTCTCCTAACAGACACAACTTACCAGTCTCAGATGAGGCGAGAAAGGCAAAGAGGAAGAGGCATTTGTCACCAGATGCTTTATAACCTTTGGGCCAGCCTCTAAGGTCAGTCACATGACTTTGTTGTTATTATGGTCTGGCAGATAGGTTAGGAGATGGCATCATGCCTGACGTGCTGACGTATTGCGGTAAGCGAGTTGTGTCATTTCCGGTGTTTCTGTGACAGCGTCTCTGTACTGCTCTGGTGAATTCTGCTAGCCTGTTTTCTCACTACAGTTGCTTTAACGT
>NC_065527.1:35880266-35880389 GCF_006386435.1 Epinephelus moara | reverse complement strand
ATTCTGCTAGCCTGTTTTCTCACTACAGTTGCTTTAACGTCTACTTCAAGTCTTAACCCACACTGGTTCTGTTTAAGCACTTATAGCTCTCCTCCTTTCTACGACTTTCTCGCTAATCTCTTA
>NC_065527.1:35871885-35874348 GCF_006386435.1 Epinephelus moara | reverse complement strand
CCTGAGGTTTCTACCGTTTTTTTTCCCCGTTAAAGGGGTTTTTTTGGGGAGTTTTTCCTTATCCGCTGCGAGGGTCATAAGGACAGAGGGATGTCGTATGCTGTAAAGCCCTGTGAGGCAAATTGTGATTTGTGATATTGGGCTTTATAAATAAAATTGAAATTGAATTGAAATTGAAATCATTCAGTGTAAAGACTGTGGTGATGATCAGAAGTGAGGTCGAAATAGATTTATGTTCAGCAAACCAGCCAGCAAGAAGCAAAACAAACCTTGTAAGTTGAGTAATGCTGTTGCATGTACATAATGTTAGCTAAATGATGACTAATTAATAGATGCCAATATATCAGGCCAATATATCAATATAAGTTAAGCTAGTTAACAAGAATACTAATGTTATTGTTACCTATGTTAAATCGCTTGCTAGCTAGTTTCATGCAAGGAATAAACCCACTCCTCCTTAATTTCTGCACAGAACTCGTGCTCACTATTGCTTTGCACATATTTTTTTAATCTTTATTGCCACAATAGAAAGAGCAAGGTCAGGGAGGAGACAGTGGACCAGAGGCCAGCAAGGATGATCATGCAGGGTCTTCACAGGTGAGGAGAGATTCTAACTGGCCGAGAGAAAATATCTATAGCATAAAAGTGACTTTGAGTTTAATTTCCACAGCAATTTCACTACTACTATTCCTAATTCTATTTCAAAATTTTGCTTTCCACATATGTTTTTTTAATCTTTATTGCCACAATAGAAAGAGCAGGGTCAAGGAGGAGACAGTGGACCAGAGACCAGCAAGGATGATCATGCAGGGTCTTCACAGGTGAGAAGAGAATATAACTGGCTGAGAAAAAATATCTATAGCATAAAAGGGACGTTGCAATTAATTCCCTCAACTATGTTACCACTACTATTCTTCATTCTATTTATAGATTTTGCTTTGCACATTTATTATCTATATTATTGCAATAGATACAAGAGGGACAGGGAGAAACCAGGCAGGTATTTGGCACTTAATTACCTGGCTACTTACCCTGTAGATGCTCAAGGGTCATTCTGTGTCAACTCAACCAGAGTTTGGCAGCTAAAATTTTAGATTTTGATAGTATATAATTTCAGAGAACTAAAATTGGTCCCCTGGTGCTGTACTGTGGCTGTTTGTGGTTATGTGGTTCTTTAGCCGCTAAGGAGAGGTGCAATTGAATGCGAGAGGATGATAAATCACTCAATAGACCTCTGAACAATTTGTCCCCCTCACTTCTGAAATGATGGCTACGCCCCTGATTGTAAGTTTATTTTGAAAGGGACTGTATGCATGTGACAAGCAGAAACTGCATGTCATGTGAGAAAATTTAAGTGTATTTTAAAAAAGACCCAATGCATGTAAAAAGCGTAAATTGACACACGATCCCAGAATGTCAACAACAGATGCAGGAGGACATTTAGCGCTCTCTATTTAGACATGAAAGTAGACTGACAAAGTGGCGATATTAGACAAGTTGGGATGAGAACACATGGGTGGCCCAGAATGGACAAATCAAAAATTGGCTCCAGTTAGGGCCATTTACATTTTCCTGTCAGCTACATAGTTAGCAGCCCATAAACACTGAACAGCCTTGGAAAAACATTTGTTATGTGAAATGTCTTCATTCACTGTTGTTACTGGTTTAAATTCACTGGTCTGTTTGTCCTGGAGAGGAAGAGGCCTCTGCAGATAATTTGGCTCCCGGTAAAAAAGTTTCAGCTGATTGCAATCTGCAGAGCTCACCGCTAAATTTCACTAAATCCTACACACTGTTCCTTTAAAATTACTGGCCAAATTGTTATTAAACTTGCTGTGATATTCATGGTCACAGAGGATGGATTCTCATACAGTCCTAAGTACTTCTTCCACTTGTATACAATGAATCTATTGAACAGATTAAAATGAATTTTGCAGTTGCTTCCCAGGGGAAGAGCTTAATTTAATCTGAATTATCTTGTGGTTTTAGCTCTAGCGCCACCCTCAGGACAAGCATTATCACTTTAATAACATTTCTGTCTCTAGGGGCCACTAGTGGGGTGTGAGGCTTTAATTCATGTTTTTTCTTTCTCTATCTGGTTCTTTAATGGCCAACATGTAATATTTAACAGTGCTGGATTCTATCTGTGTTCCCAGATCTCAACACCCTGCAGCACTTTGCACCCCACTGTGACACACACACATGCACATACACATGATGCACGCAAGGCCGTAACTACCTTTGAGGACACCGAGGTCATGACCTCGGTATTTTTTCCCGACCTAAATGAATGAATAAAATGAAATAAAAATAAACCATTTCATTTGTGCGGTGAAAGTACGTGGGAGGACCGATGGAAGGTGATTGAGTGACTCTCTCTTCTCTATAATAACAATTATTTAAAAAAGAAAATTCTGGTACTCTTGTTTGATCGACGCAGCTTTCATACAGCTCTGCACACAC
>NC_065527.1:35864868-35871564 GCF_006386435.1 Epinephelus moara | reverse complement strand
AGTGGGAAGAGAAACATGATAAGATGGGATTAATCTAATATGATGTGTGTAGTTCTTTATAGATGTAGCCTCTTAATTTGGCTGTCAAAGTACACCAGATTGAAGGCTTTTGATATATAATTGACAAACATTTCTGACCCCCCCACGTGCACCACGACTAAATGACCTCGGTATTTCAAAAATCCTGCGTACGGCCCTGCATGCACGTGCACAGCTCCTGTTTATTGCCGTGATTCAATCCAGTTTGTTTGTGTCCCCCTGTGCGTGGTTTGACGTAAGATACTGCTTGGTGTCCTGCAGAGATTATCTGCTGTGCTGTGACACATACAAGGCAAAGCAGGGGCTTTCAAAAGCAAGTGCACATGTGCACACACAGTAACACACCTCGCCTCTACATGTCCAGCATGCAGACCCATTCAAGTTCCAGCAATTTGGCTTTTTGAATCATCTTATGTGCCAGTATTCACTATCTTTAATTTGGAGCATTTTCTTGGCAGGACATGAATCAAAAGCAGACTTGAGAGTTGCCCTCAGAAATTTCATCTTTTGGAAGAGCTTCCTAAATAGCATTTAAATGATTCTGGGATACTCAACCCCTCCATTACAGTTGCATCTGTAACTTTCCCAACACTGGCGTCCTCTCCAGTGGAGAGAGGTAATTGAAGTACTGGAATACTGGAACTGAGGCAAAGATGTTGGATTCGTTGTGTGAAGGCCTGCTGTTTGAATCAGCCACTGCAACACTTGCAAAATTGCACAGAGCTATAGTGACGTGATACTGCAGGGGCTTAAGCTGTTGATTTAGGTGCATGAAAATATAAACACAGCGTGGAGCTCCTCACTGTGCTGGCTCTGTCCCTAACTGAATATATTGTCACTACCAGCCACCACAGGTTTGATCTGAAGAGCTCTCACAGTCTAATCACCACTGCTCTGCAGCATGTAAAGGATCTGCTCATAGCAAATGTGCTGTTTTATGAGTTTTAGAATATTCTAGATCGATATATTAAAGGTTTATTAAAATGTACCCTGGATACAAGTATAAGTCTTGGTTATCAAGATGATAGTATGGCCCAACAACCCTACTGTTTATACTGGGAAAGAACCTACAGAAGTCCAGATTTGCAAAGCTGTACCTGAACCACCATTCGCAAATGTCTCTTAGTTAAAGGTCCTGTATTAGACAATCAGGGCATTAACACAGCAGCAAACCACTGAGATATAGTGGAGAAATGGTATCCTGAACAGAGAATTAAGTCACGCCAGCTAATCGCTACCACTCTGCACTGCGCTCACGCAGTGGTTAACACTGATATAGGGATGGCATTGTCGTGCAGCCACCCTCCGGTCCTCCACACACACACACACATCAGCACAGTAAGTTCGGTGAGTACTGTAATGTTGCTTTTGTTAGCATTGTTTATGCTGCTGGCACCATTGCTCCGCCACCTCCATGTTGAGAGCCATGTGTAGACAATCCCGGCTCAGACTGTGAAATATACAATCTGAATGTTGCATACAGCTCCTTCAATTCTTGAGTCGATACATTTCTGTAAAAACAGACCTGACTGTACCCATATCCACACTGTAAACCCCAACTCATGATACAACATTTTAATGTAAAGTCAAAATGACATAAAACATTTATGTTCACTTGATACAAAAATTCATCCTTTGTAAGCTTGACATCATTTGAACGATACATCACGACAAGTTGAGTTAATGAATTGGGGTTTAGAGTGCATGAAAAACTGGCTCAGGGCAATCTTCTAAGGCCACATCCACACATGCATTTTCATTTCAAAACTGGGCATGCATGCTGGGTGTAAACAGGAAGCAGATTATCTACGCTGTTGCTTAGTTACAGAAAATACTATGAAGATGGTGAACAAGTAGGACCAGAGATTTCTTTGCTTGGACGGACAACAAGGTGGAACTGTTACTGAAAGGAATGCATGAGTAAAGGAAAAGAAAACAGATTTGGAATTGTTAGAAAGCAAGTACAGCAACAGAGCTGTACGGCTAGGAGCAGTATCCATTGCTGGAGATAGCCATAGCAGTGGGAAGAGCATACCCACACAAGAAGAATGAAATTACAAAAGGTATGTAGACCGAGCTATATTGTTCTGGACTGACATGTTGTGACAGATGAGACCCGTCTGGAAGTGATCGTGGGTGTCAGTGGGTTCATCCCAATATCCCTCCTCCTCCTATTCTAGATCACTTGACCCGGAAATTGATCGAGACTCACCATCTTGTAGGACATCTCAATTCGTTAAATGCACCCAGAGGAGATAGAAACAAATCAGTAAACCTGCAAGTCATAAAACCAACTGAAAGACGCTAAAATGCTTCACAGAGCTAAGGGGAACTGAGTATTTATTGTGGGACTGTCACTAGACCCAGTTTTAATACTATCCGGTCCTCAGTTCAGGGTTACACAAAGCCCTAAAGGTTGTCTAAAAGTGGATTTAGAAGAATAAATAACTGAAAGTAAAAGCAAATTGAAAATAAAAGGCTTTATAGTAAAAAAGCACATAGGAGGACATACATGGGCGTAACAAGTGCACACACACACACACACACACACACACACACACACACACACACATAGATTAATTTCTCTGCTCTTGTGGCAAACAATGGGGAACATGGCTGCTGAGCCTGTCCCGGCTGTGCCCGAGGGTCTTGCTGAAAAAAGCAGACACAGCTTCCCTCCCTGGACAGAATCAAACTCTTTCTTTACTGATAAAATTGCTGTAGGTGTTATTAAATTACCGTGAGAGTGCAAAGACTTTTGCTCAGCCTTCGAGACACTCATTGCTTAATTTGAAAAGTATCTTCCCAGGGGATAGCTGATCCATCACAGTAAACATTATGTCGCCTTTAGTTTTTAGCAAAAACATATTCGACAAACCAAAATACATCATTTCCATTAGCAAACATACACTTTGGAATAATGCTGCTGTTACTGTCACTTTTATAGTGCATGGCAAGAGATTGTTAATTGTCTGATGGAAGAAACACTTTGTCTGGATCCCCACCAGCATTTAATCAATTGTTCCTTGGCAAACAGCCTAACTATTCCCCAGTAAGCATAAAAAATCCTTTCATCAATTTTGCAAACATCCTGCTGACAGACCAACTAATAAAAACAAACGCCCATGACTTAAGTAATGAAAGATTAATGTGATTCATTCAACAGAACCATAACATGTCAGATTCTGATGCTTATATCAAAGGCCACAAGACTTGTATTCAGGAACATGTCTGAAAAGTCATTCAAAAAGCAATGCTGCTGTCCAGAGCACTCAGAGGGGACAAGGCAACAACACTAGCCAGTCTGAGCATTAAGAGGAACTGTAATTCATCCCCCTGCTCACTACAGTGTGTGTGTTTTGGTTTAGCTGAGCTGTCTGGGAGGCAGGCACTGTCTCCACATTTAAAACTAGACTTAAGACTTTCCTTTTTGATAAAGTATAGTATAGTATAGTTAGGGCTGGCTCAGGCTTGTCTTGGACCAGCCCCTAGTTTGGCTGACATAGGCCTAGTCTGACGGGTGACCTCCTATAATACACCTCCTATAATGCATCGAGCATCTTCTCTCTTTTCTCTCTCTCTTTTGCTAACACTCATGTCCTGTTACTGCATCTCCCTAACTCGGCTCTACTGCATGTCACTAACTCGGCTTCTTCTCCATAGCCTTTGTGCTCCACTGTCTGGCAGGATACCTCGTGTCGCAGCTGTGCCTGGATCATGTGACGTGGTTTTGCTGCTGCCATGGTCCTGCCTCCTACTGCTGCTTTTATTATTAGTCATACTTCTACTATTATTATACACATATGATTATTATTGTCACATACATACTATCATATATTAATATATACTTACAACATACGGTACCACAATAGCCGTAATTATTATTATTATTATTATTATTAATATAATGTTATTACTTAAATTAATGTTGCTGTAAGCTACTGTCATTACTCTCTGTCCTGCATCTCTCTCTCTCTCTCTCTCTCTCTCTCTCTCTCTCTCTCTCTCTCTCTCTCTCTCTCTCTCTCTCTCTCGTCTCTCTCTGTTTCTGTCTCTATTTATGTATCATTTTGTCATATGGATTACTGTGAATTTATTATGTTGATCTGTTCTGTTCAAACATCTGTTCTGTTCTGGGGAGTTTTTCCCTATCTACTGTGAGAGTCCAAAGGACAGAGGGATGTTGTATCCTGTAAAGCCCTCTGAGACATATTGTAATTTGTGATATGGGGGTCTATAAATAAAATTGAACTGAAATGAAATGAATTGACCTTTAACCTTCCATTCTGTCTTAATGTGGCTCATCAACACATTGATTACAGGATAATTAAAATATCATGCTGGTTAACACCCAGACAGAGTCCCACCCCTACACAACAGCTGCATCAGGCGGCTGATAATCACAGATAAGCACTTTGACACACACACACACACACACACACACACACACACAAACAAACACACAAACACAGAGCTCTCTGCAGCCCAAATTTTAATTTTTTTATTTTAATTTATATACTTTATTAATCCCCGAGGGGAAATTCGATTTTTTCACTCTTTTGTCAATTACACACAGGTCCGAACACACACACATGCACAAACAGGACCTATACATGCACTAAGTGGAGAGATGTCAGAGTGGGGCTGCCCATGACAGGCGCTCCGAGTGGTTGGGGGGTTCGGTGCCTTGCACAAGGGCACTTGCTTAGTGCCCAGGAGGTGAACTGGCACCCCTCCAGCTACCAGTCCACGCTCCATATTTTGGTCCGGACAGGACTTGAGCAGGTGACCCTCCTGTTCCCAACCCAAGTCCCTATGGACTGAGCTCAATGATTCTCTATAGCCTAATGGTTTAGGGAGCATGACCCTAACACTGCTTTTCAGAATTCAATTCCTACTGTGGGACCTATAAAGAAAATATTGATGAGCGATCCTGTGAGCAGTTTTAGATGAAAATGTCTTGGACTTGACATCAGAAGCAAACCAATCAAAATATAACAGACTTTTTATATAGATTATAGTCTTCTAAATTGGATGTGACAACAGTGGAAATTAGTTCAGTTAACAGTCAGCTAAGAAATAATTCATCTTTATTGGCCACAGTGGCACAAGCTGTATACACAACACTGGGAGATTGTCACCTTAAAGATAAGATAAAAGATAAGATAAACTTGATTTATCCCGCACTTCGGAAATTCACGTCACTGCAACAGCAACTCAGAGCACAATGGAGTTTGATAATGTATACTTAGATAAAAAATAAAAAAATAAAATAAAGATTAAAAATAGAAAATATGTATATACTATAATACATAGTATATATGTATATATATATATATATAATACAGTGGTGTGTGGTACACACTACACGACTTTTCTGCCCGTTCTGAAAGTCACTATGTCAGATTACACGATTGTTGAGTCCTAAAATCGTGCCGTGACTTGGCCAACAGACATTACACACTACACGATGGTACACACTATCCCCGGTCATCTTTCATGTCATCGGGTTATTCTTGTCCTGTTTTTATTACTTTACTATTATTTCAGTCACTGTGTCTGTTTATGTGCCAGCCGCAATGTTGTTGTAGTCACCTAAAAGCATCAGCAGATGGCAGGAGCTTCATTTGAAGTACCGTACGCAAACATTCAAGCTACTGAATCCTCCACAACTAGTTCCTACAAATGTTTCACAATAAAAGCCTATTTAAAAAATGGAGGGATTCTCTCAGCCGAAGTTATGAGGGACTTTTAATTTGAAACAAATTCAGGAAGTGTTGAGTTTGAAATGACGACGTGATGTGTTAACTTTATGAAGCCAACAGGAGCGGATAAAGAGTAAATATATAAAGATACAGAGGGATTAATAAATAACAGACCGTCTATAATGTAGTCAGTTTAAAATTAAGCTGGTAGCCTCTGCAGTTGTGGTGAGTAAAAGCCCCGCCACTATTTTTTAATTTTATTACTTTATGTCTCCATTATGAAGAAATAACATTGTTTGCTAGCTTGATGCTAATTTATGTCTCCATTATGAAGAAATAACATTGTTTGCTAGCTTGATGCTAATGACAGTGACCTGACCTGCAGTAGCGCTCCTTCTTGCACTGTGGGTGCAGCAGTCAATCAATCATTCATTCATCTTCATCTTCTAACCGCTTCATCCTCTTGGGGGTCGCGGGGGGGGCTCGAGCCTATCCCAGCTAGTCAATCAATCAATCAATTTTATTTATAAAGCCCAATATCACAAATCACAATTTGCCTCACAGGGCTTTACAGCATATGACATCCCTCTGTCCTTAGGACCCTTGCAGCAGATAAGGAAAAACAAAAACCCCTTTAACGGGGGAAAAAAAGTGGTAGAAACCTCAGGAAGAGCAACTGAGGAGGGATCCCTCTTCGAGGACGGACAGACGTGCAATAGATGTCGCCTTAGCTCTATGAGGAGCAGAGCTTTCAGCCGCTCTGCTCCCCAACTCACTGCCACCTGACCTCCGTAACTCTGCCACCCTGCCCATCTTCAAATCTAAACTCAAAACTCATCTGTTCAGACTTGCTTACTCTCTCTAAACTGCTTCACACGGTCCCCCCTCCCTTTTTATTGTTTGTTGTCTTTTATTTTGTATTTTATATTTTTGTTTTTATATTTTCTGTACA
>NC_065527.1:35854934-35864688 GCF_006386435.1 Epinephelus moara | reverse complement strand
CAGCCCTAACTATAAGCTTTATCAAAGAGGAAAGTCTTAAGTCTAGTCTTAAATGTGGAGACGGTGTCTGCCTCCCGGACCGTAACAGGAAGATGATTCCACAGGAGAGGAGCCTGATAGCTGAAGGCTCTGGCCCCTGATCTACTTTTGGAGACTTTAGAGACGACGAGTAACCCTGCATTCTCAGAGCGCAGTGTTCTGGTGGGATAATAGGGCGCTATGAGCTCTCTAAGATATGACGGAGCCTGACCATTTAAAGCTTTGTAAGTTAGGAGTAGGATTTTAAATTCAATTCTGGATTTTACAGGGAGCCAGTGCAGAGAAGCTACCTGATAATAGGCAGTTACAGTAATCCAGCCTAGAGGTAACAAAAGCGGGGACCAATTTTTCTGCATCTTTTCAGGTCAGGATAGGCCTAATTTTCACAATATTACGCAGATGAAAAAACGCAGTCCGTGAAGTTTGTTTTAAATGAGAATTGAAAGACAAATCTTGGTCAAATATTACGCCGAGGTTTCTTACAGTAGTGCTAGAGGCCAGAGCAATGCCATCCAGGGAAACTATGTCATCAGATAAAGAGTCTCTGAGGTGTTTAGGGCCAAGAACAATAACTTTTGTTTTGTCTGAATTTAACATCAGGAAATTGGTGCTCATCCAGGTTCTTATGCCTTTAAGGCATTTTTGAAGTTTAGTTAATTGAGCAGTTTCTTCTGGCTTTATCGATAAATACAATTGCGTATCATCCGCATAACAATGGAAATTTACAGTGTGAAATGTACAGAGTGATTTCTAATGATGTTACCTAAGGGGCGCATATTTAGAGTGAATAGGATTGGTCCAAGCACAGAACCTTGTGGAACTCCAAAACAAACTTTAGTACATATAGATGATTCTTCCATTAACATGAACGAACTGAAACTGATCATATAAATAAGATTTAAACCAGCTTAGTGCAGAACCTTTTAGGCCAATTAAATGCTTCAGTCTCTGTAGCAGAATTTGATGGTCAATTGTGTCAAATGCTGCACTAAGATCTAATAAAACAAGTACAGAGATGAGTCCTTTGTCTGAAGCAATCAGAAGATCATTTGTGATTTTAACTAGTGCTGTCTCAGTGCTATGATGCACTCTAAATCTTGACTGAAATTCTTCAAATAAATTATTATCATGGAGAAAATCACACAGCTGGTCTGCGACTACTTTCTCAAGGATCTTTGAAAGAAAGGGAAAATTAGATATTGGTCTATAGTTGGCTAACACCTCAGGATCCAGGGTGGGCTTTTTTAGAAGAGGTTTAATTACAGCTACCTTAAAGGACTGTGGTACATAGCCTGTTAATAAAGATATATTGATCATGTCTAATATGTGAGTGTTAACTAAAGGTAAGACTTCCTTAAGTAGCCTAGTTGGGGTCTAAGAGACACGTTGATGATTTAGATGAAGAAATCACTGCGGTCAACTGTTGAAGAGAAATCGCGGAGAAGCTATCTAGATATATATTAGGTCTTACAGCTGTGTTTGAGGGCAGAATGGTTCCGTTTGTGGGCAGGAGGTCATGAATTTTGTCTCTAATAGTTAGAATTTTGTCATTGGAAAAGCTCATAAAATCATTACTGGTAAGGGCTAGGGGAATACAAGGCTCAAAAGAGCTGTGACTCTCAGTCAGCCTGGCTAAAGTGCTGAAAAGAAACCTGGGGTTGTTCTTATTTTCTTCTATTATTGCTGAGTAATAGTTTGCTCTGGCATTGCGGAGGCCCCTCTAATACGTTTTGAGACTTTGTTCCAGGACTAAACGAGATTCTTCCAGTTTGGTTAATCGCCAATTTCTTTCAAATTTTCGCGATATTTATTTTAATTTTCGGGTTTGAGAGTTGTACCAAGGAGCAAACTGTCTTTGCTTTGTTAACTTCTTCTTCTTAAGAGATGCTATAGAGTCGAGTGTTGTTCACAGCAAGCTTGCATGATCAATTCGGGAGAGTTTAAAGTCGGTATGGGAAACCTCTGTTACAGAAGGACATGGTATTAAATTTAACATCGATGGAATCTTTGCCTTAAATTTTGCGACAGCAGTATCTGATAAACATCTAATGTAGTAACTGTTGCTGAGTGGCGTGTAATCACGTAAAAAGAAATCAAAATTTATTAAATAATGATCTTATAGAGAGGGATTCTGTGGAAAGACTGTTATCAATAGACTGTTTATGGTTTATGTACACCCTGACTGAAGCCAATGGAGTCTAATAATGAGATAAACACAGTAGCCAGGGAGTCATTATCAACGTTAACATGAATGTTAAAATCACCTACAATAATAACTTTATCTGACTGAAGAACTAAACTGGATAAAAACTCTGAGAATTCAGATACAAATTCAGAATACGCCCAGTAGACTATAACAAATAAAAGTGGCTGCGAGGTTTTCCAGGTCGGATGTAAAAGACCAAGAACAAGGCTTTCAAAGGAATTATAATCTAGTTTAGGTTTAGGGCTGATTAATAGACTACAGTTAAAAATGGCTGCAACCTCCCCTCCTCGGCCGCTGCCTCGAGGAATGTAGGTATTATTATGACTGGGAGGAGTGGATTCATTTAGACTGACATGTTCATCTTGACACAGCCAGGTTTCAGTGAGGCTGAGTAAATCAATATGATTATCTGATATTAATTCGTTTACTAACACTGCTTTAGATGACAGAGACCTGATACTTAACAGTCCACATTTAATTCTCCTGTTTTGTCTCTCTGTCACAGAAGAGGTTTTAATTTTTATTGTTATTAGATTGTTATGCACAACTCCTCTTTGTTTAATTTTAGATTTAGATAATTTAGGTGGTCGGGGGACAGACATCGTTTGTATAAAACGATGGGTGGGTAACTGCAGTAGAAGCTCAGAGAAGCGTGTAGGACTGCAACTCTGATTCCTGGTCTCAACTCTGGGTTATCAGGGTTTTGAATTACAAATAAACATGGCCAGGTTTTTTGATATGAGAGCAGCTCCATCCAAAGTGGAATGAATGCCGTCTCTCCTAATCAGATCAGGTTTTCCCCAGAAAGTTTGCCAATGATTAATGTAACCCACATTGTTTGCTGGACACCACCTGGACAGCCAGCGATTAAATGATGACATGCGGCTAAACATCTAATCAGTGGTCAGATTTGGGAGGGGTCCAGAGAAAACTGCGGAGTCCGACATAGTTTTGGCATATTCACACACCGAGGTAACATTCATTTTTGTGACCTCCGATTGGCTTAACCAGGTGTCATTGCCGCCGACGTGAATAACAGTCTTATTAAATCTACGTTTAGCCTTAGCCAGCAGTTTTAAATTTGACTCAATGTCGCCCGCTCTGGCCCTAGGGATACATTTGACTATGGCCGCTGGTGTTGCTAACTTCACGTTTCTCAAAATAGAGCTGCCAATGATAAGAGTTTTCTCCTCAGCGGGTTTGTCGCTGAGTGAGGAAAAACAGTTGGAAACATGAACAGGCTGGTGGTGAACCGTGGGATTCGGCTTGGTACTATGCTTCTCCTGGACAGTTACCCAGCCTCCTGGCTGCACGGGGTTTACTGTGGGACCGCTGGCAGAGGCTATGCTATGTGGCTCCGCACTGGCTACAGGGGGCTGGCTAATTATCGCAGCTACAGAGTGATATTCCATGGTGCAGAGCCGCACTTCTAATTCACTAAGCCTCGCCTCCAAAGCAGCAAATAAACTACACTTTTTACATTTACCATTGTCGCTAAAGGAGGCAGAGGCATAACCGAACATCTGGCACACCGAGCAAGAAAGAGCAGGAGAAGGAGAAGCCATCGCTAAGTGTTAAGCTAATGTAGCTAACAAGGCTAATAACATACAAACAGCTAAGATTAGTAAGAAAGTCATTAGAAAGAGGAGAGCTGTAAGTGCTTAAACAGAACTAGTGTGGGTTAAGACGTGAAGTAGATGTTAAGCAACTGAAGTGAGGAAAACAAGCTGGTAGGAGTTCGCTAGAGCACTAAAGGGACGCTATCACAGAAACATCGGAAATGACACAACACGTTTACCGCAGTATGTCAGCATGTCCAGCAAAAGCTCAAAATTATCTACATACATTCAGCAGTCTGCTGCTGAATGAGCTGCTCAGTGCACGGACAGTCTCATGCATCCTCCTCTCGCCCACCTCCTTGATGGTCTCCAGGCGACAGTCCAGGACCGAGCCAGCCCTCCTGAGCAACTTCTTCAGTCTTCTCCTGTCCCTCTCCATGCTTCCACAGTTCCAGCAGACCACTGCATAGAGGATGACAGATGCTACCACAGTGTCATAGAAAGTCCTAAGCTGTGTCCTGCACACTCCAAAGGACCTCAGTCTCCTCTGCAAGTGGAGACAACTTTGGCCCTTCTTGTACAGGACGTCAATGTTCATGGACCAGTCCAGTTTATTGTTGAGGTGAACATTCAGGTAGTATTTGTACTCTTCCACGACCTCAGTGTCCAAACCTTGGATGCTCACTGGAGTAGTCTGGGGCGCTTTCCTGCAGAAGTCAATCACTAATTCGTTTGTCTTGCTGGCGTTGATGTGAAGGCGGCTGACCTCACACCAGTTGACAAAGTCCGTGACGACCCCCCAGTACTCAAGATCAGTCCCCTCTGACACACACCCAACAATGGCTGTATCATCAGAGAACTTCTGGAGATGGCAGCTGTCCGTGTTGTATCTGAAGTCTGATGTGTACAGGGTGAAGAGGAAGGGGGCGAGGACTGTCCCCTGTGGAGCCCCTGTGCTGCAGACTACCACAACAGACACACTGTCATGAAGCCTCACATACTGTGGTTTGCTGGTGAGGTAGTCAGGTGGCGGTCGACTCCAGCTCCTTCCAGCTTCCCCCTGAGCAGAGATGGCTGTATTGTATCGAAAGCCCTGGAATAGTAAAAAAAAAAAAACATGACTCTCACAGCACTTCCAGTGTTCTCGAGGTGAGACAGTGTTCGGTGGATCAGGTAGATGACTGCGTCATCCACCCCAATGCCTGTCTGATACGCAAACTGCAGGGGGTCCAGTTCTGTTCTCACCAGGGGTCAGAGGTAGTTCAGTATAATCTTCTCCATGGTCTTCATTAGGTGGGAGGTCAGGGCTACAGGTCAGAAGTGGCTGGGCTCCCTGGGGTGTGCAGTCTGCTCAGGGGGAATCTGCGTGGTACAGGAACCATGCAGGAAGTCTTCCACGGGACAGGAACCTTCTCCAGACTGAGACTGAGGGTTGAAGATGTGCAGAACCACCTGACAGAGCTGAACTGCACAGTCCCTCAGCAGTCTGGAGCTGATGCCATCTGGACCAGTAGCCTTTCTCGCCTTGATCTTCATGAGCTCCCTCCTCACCTGGTCAGCTGTTACGGAGAGGTTGTAGCTGGGGATGGGGGGGTAACTCCAGGTAAGGAAGATTATTAGATGGGGGGAGGGAGGTGTGAAGTGGATGGGGGGTTAAAATGTCCCTGATGTCCTGAGGGAGGGGGAGGAGGTGTGCCAGAGAGGGTGAGGGGGCCCTGGGTCTGTGCTATGGTGGGTGGGGAAGGGAGAGGGGGCAGATTCAAACCTGTTGAAAAACAGGTTCAGTTCATTCGCCAACCCCCGGTCTCCGGCTCTGGGCCCCTCCTGTTGTTGTTGTTGTTGTGGCCAGAGATTGTATTCAGGCCTCTCCACACCTCTCTTACGTTGTTATGTTGAAGGTGCTCCTCCAGCTTCCTCCTATAGCTGTCCTTGCCCCTCCTTATTTCTCTTTTAAGGTCCTTCTGGACCCTCCTCAGCTCTTCTTTGTCCCCTGATCTAAAAATCCTCTTCTTCTCATTCAGAAACACTTTCCGATCAGGGGTCACCCACGGCTTGTTGTTGGACAAGCACTGTACCTTCCTGGTCGGTACAGTGTTCTCCACGCAGAAGTTTATGTAGTCTGTGATGCAGTCGTTCAAACTGTCAGTGTCCTCCCCATGTGGACTGCACAGCACTCCCCAGTAAGTAGTTCCAAAACAGTCCCTCAGTGCCATGCTGGTCTCCTCAGACCATTTTCTCACATCCCTAATGGTGGGGGGTTGTCTGCTCACTACAGGTATGTAAGCAGGGGACAGATGGACCAGGTTGTGGTCTGAGCGGCCCAGTGGGGGGAGGGGGGATGCGCTGTATGCATCCTTGATGTTTGGATACAGCAAGTGTTCTGGAGTCCCTGGTGTGGCAGTCCACATACAGTGTGAAAGTGGGGAGGGTGGAGGACAGGGAAGCATGATCACCAGAGATGAGGATGAGGGACTGGGGGTGCGATGTTTGAGCTGAGACACAACAGTGTGTAGGAGCTCACAGGCTGCTGCAGCATGAGCAGATGGCAGGATGTACACCGTTATCACGATAACTTGCGAGAACTCCCTCATGAGGAAGTATGGCCGGATGCTAACCGCTAGCAGCTCTATGTCCCTGGTGCAGAGCTGCTCTTTAACACTGATGTGCCCCGGGACACACCATCTCTCATTCACATACATCGCTATCCCCCCTCCCTTCCTGTTACCGGTCTCCTTTGCTCTCCTGTCTGCTCTGAACAGCTGAAATCCGTTAAGAGTTATGTGTGACTCTGGAGTGAGTTTGTACAGCCAGGTCCTCGTGAAGCACATCATGCTACACTCCCGGTACTCCCTCTGCAGTCTGGTCAGCGCCGTGAGCTCTTCCATCTTATTAGGGAGAGATCTCACATTCCCCTTAATAACGGACAGTATAGATGGTTTGTACCATCTTTTCCGCTCCTGACGCTTTACTCCAGCTCTGCTCCTTGGGGATTTCCGGTCTCTCGCTGGGGAGTACACGAGCGTGGCACAGCGACAGCTGATCACGGGTGTAAACAATCGAGCCGTGGCTGAATGGCTCTCCAGGAGTCGCTTTAAACAGTCCAGAAGTAAATGAAAAGCATAAAACAAATCTCAGCAGTTGCACATTCGTTGTTGAACGTGAACGAGTGAGATTGGCGAAGAAAAAAATAACAAAAAACACACTTGAAAGACAGAAAGGGGTTGGAGCTACTGTAACAGGCTGCCACTCAGGCGGCGCCATCTTTATATAGACCATGTCAAACAGTTGCCTGTTTGCACACCCAGCAAACACAGGGCAACATTACCATTCATTAGGAGTTGTGTTTGTGTCCACCTGATGTAGAGGAAGGCAGTCAGTAATGATATTTGATTAATCAATCAATCAATCAATCAATCAATCAATCAATCAATCATTTTTGTCACATGGAATTATACATCGCACAACTCCAGTGAAATGTGATCCCATCAGCTCCTTTAACGTGTGCGCTGTAATTTAGTACCAGAAGCCTTTCAAAAATACATGTTACATCCATAGGTTTCCATATGGTTCTGGTAACCCATGGGTTCTGCTTGTGGAATAATGTAACTGTCCACACATACCTATCCCAACAAGATGACCCTACGCACGTAGCCTACGCATGTCACCTATGCCGTTGTGAGCATTTTTACTTCTGAGGTGGTGTGTCTGTGTCACTCTGCGGTTACACCTCCAGTTACACCACTAGTCAGCTACAGAGGTTTCTGTGAAGTGCTGTAAAGTTAAATTGATTCAAAACACACATTAAATATGGCTTAATAAAGACAATTTCAAACACAAGTACACAAATTGGCTTCACTACAACTCGCAGCATTCACAGACTAACACTTGTCTTTATCTGGACACATTTTCCCCACAAATACAATATGCTAACATTATTAGCACAAGCCTATGGCATTTTACATTGTATATATTAGCCTAGCAACTAGCAATCTTCTCATCTTCTCATATAAAACCAGGGACAATGGCAACATTTAACAAAGGTAACGGCACACAGTTTGGCTCCATTACAACTCACAAAGTTCACTGACAAAACAACTGTCCTGTACTAAACACGTTTTTTAAACAAATACAACATGCTAATGTTATTAGCACAAGCCAACCCGATCTCACAGAAATACGTGAAATGACCACAACCTCTTAACACCGCATTCCGTGGTGGCAGCACTTAATGGGTTAAAATTACATGCCGGTACCACGGAAACAATGCCAATGTAAAGTCAATTAGGATCCACTGTCGTGGTGGACACACGGATTCCCTGATTTAACAACGTCACGTCAACCTCGTTTTCCTCAATGATATGTTCAACATTCCTGTATACACACAAAAACACGGAAGTGTCCTTGATAACTCAACAATATGACAGGTTAATGTCAAGGCCATAAAATAAAATAAATGTATTTTGCCAGCTTTTGATAGTGTAGGGCTTTAAGAGCATTGTGCTGTGGGCGGATGGGGCAAGTTCCACTACTGTTTTGTAGCTACTGTCCACCCGTCTGTGGGCTTCATTCCATTTCAAATTGCCGTCCGTCTGCCATAACCGAATCCAAACGCCACTAATAAATAAAAAAATAAGAAGAAAAAAAATAAGAATGAGCACGGAAGAACCAGAGAGGAAACACCATCACATGGAGCCATCCGCATCCGGAGGCGGCCGCTGCCCCCGGCAACCCGGCCACCCTCCACTCCACCAGGGGAGAGCGGACCCCAACCCAGCGCCACAGAACCAGCGGCCGCCCCCCGGTGCAGACGGCTCCCAGTGAGGAAACACTGGAGTTAAGAACTAAACTATGATAAATGACATAAAATATTAGGATGTAGGCCTAACATAACATAAATTTGTTATTAAATAAATTAAAACATATAGCCTACAGTAGATAAAAGTAGAACATGCTAAAAGTAAATACAATAATAGGCTAAATAGTATCTAAGCAAAAATAAAGTGTCTAAACAATAATAAATTGTATCTAAGTTATCTATTAGGCTACCATTCCACTCTGTAAATAGATTTTAAAATTTCAATATAATATTTTAATATTATTTTTGCTTATTTCATTATTGTTATTATTGGTTTACTTTTTAGTAGTATTGTATTCTCTGAGGATGACTGATTTTAGTAACTATCTACAGTAAAAAAGAAAAAAACAAGCAAACAAACAAACAAACAAACAAACAAAAATCATTTTATACACTGGGCCTTCAAAGTGCTCTCTGAAACAGGAACTGCCCATTGGTTCGACAGCCCATTGGCTCGACATCCCATTGTTCCGACCATATTAAACCCATTGTTCCGAAGTCCATTCCGAAATCATCATGATGCCCTGTGGTTAAGGTCTGGTTAGGTTTAGGCACAAAAACCACTTGGTTAGGGTCAGGAAAAGATCATGGTGTGGGTTCAAATGAAAAAGAAAGTGACAAACACATAAACCGGGAGCCTGCTCCGCCTCAAGCCGATCGCGGTGCACCATACGCCCGCCGCAAGCCGTTCAGCACCGCGGACAGTCGGACTAATGGGATGTCGAACCAATGGGCTGTCGAACCAATAACATGGACCCTCTGAAACTAGACCTGGCATGGCTTGTGTCCAAAAAATGAAAAAAAATCAAAACTTTGTCGTAGAGCTAAACCAAATACATCATTGGAAAGTACTTAAGGAGGTCTTTCCTTTAGTTAACACTCATATATTAGATATGATCAATATATCCTTATTAACAGGCTATGTACCACAGTCTTTTAAGGTAGCTGTAATTAAACCTCTACTAAAAAAGCCCACCCTGGATCCAGAGGTGTTAGCCAACTATAGACCAATATCTAATCTTCCCTTTATGTCAAAGATCCTTGAGAAAGTAGTCGCAGACCAGCTGTGTGATTTTCTCCATGATAATAATTTAT